>NC_056734.1:54016477-54151477 GCF_019279795.1 Protopterus annectens
TAAGGCTCTTACAAGGGTACTCAATTATACTGAGTGAAATTAATATCAATACCAATGGCAGTGTTTGTCCAGTGCAGTAAGGCTTTCAAGATTGACCATAGAATCACCAAATAGAATATAATTACTCTCAAAGGTTAAAATGTTCTCTAAAGGATCAGCCACAATGAAAAGTATAAATATATTTAATAATAAATAAAAGAGCATGAGAATAAGGAATATCTATATATAATAAACACCATAGTTTCAATCACAGAAAATATTAAAATAACACAGATGAATAGATTCACACAGATACATAAACAAATATTACTATTCCCTGGTTGCTTACTAGAGCAAGGCAAAATTAAGTAGATGAGTGGTCTTTCTTCTTTGTCAGGTTTGAAAAACAGACTGGTATGAGACTTCACTCTCATCTAGTATTAAAACACCCTTTTTGACCTGGATTACAGAGTACATCACATACATCTGGCCATCTGACTTCTGGTTTTCATACTACCCCTTTCCTAGCAACTGACCCATAATTTTGCACATATGTGTCAATAAGACACACACACATAGAGCTTTGCTAAGATCTGTTGCCGCTTCTGAAGTCAGAAAACAATAAAACACTTCCAGTCTTCCTGCAGGAGCTAATAAACCATTCTCTGGCACAGACATTTTGTCTCTGGCTACAGACTGTAAGATACAATGTTAATGGCCTAAATTAAACAATTTAATTTCATACTTTTTTTTTCAAAGTTAGCTGGATCTGAGCTTAACCTCTTCTCTTCTAGTATCCTCTGTTACAACGTATTTATTTTCAGCAGTTGCAATGGCACAGTTTGATTTGCCAGACAGAAGTCTAGAAAGACCTCTACTTCTTTATTCCTGTTGTCCCACCCCATTTGGACTGAGGCAGTCATCATGTTCTGCTCTGTCTGTCCCAACATGTGTACCGAAGCCCTTCATTATCAACACCAGCTTTTGTTCTCCTGCTTTATTTAGTAGGTCCTGCAACTGCTACTTTAACACACTCTTTTCCCTGCTATCAAAACCCTGCTTTAGTGAATAGGCTGAGATTTTGAATACTGCACTATCCTTACACTGGAGTCTGATTGCCATGAGTCAGTCAATATTTCATATGACATTCCTCACTGCATTTTAAAGCCTCACCCTCTCCACAATACCCACACCATTTCTAGTTTTTCCTCCTTCTGAGTAGTAGACTCTGGATCCCAAACCAAGTGGCTTTGCTGTGCTGCACTTTTCATCTTTTCTCATAGATAGATAGGATGTCCAGTCTCCTCCTTACCATCATGTTATACACTTCCAAACTTCATCCTGTCAGCTAACCTATACTGAGTGCAGCAATCCTTAGTCCATGTTTAGCAGATTAATTGATTTTTGTTTAGCAGATTAATTGGTTTTATGTTCAGCTTCCACTAAACAGAGCTATCCCAGGTAACCCAAGCTGAGCAACTAGAGTAGCCAGTAGCTTTTTGACCCAGGGCTGCTGGGCTTTATTGTGGAGACAGTGGCTAATAGGAGCACGTAGACCCCCTACAACTGTTAGCTTGGGTCCCTGACATAGGTCGTAGTAAGCCAGGTCCTCAACCCATTTATCACTGGCAAATACCTATTCCCATTTTTGGTGACATTAGTCAACACAACTAAATAAATTAGAGCTACTTTTCACACCAAGTGGCTGTCCCTGACATGATGTGCATTCTGTGATCGATTTTCTCCTATCTAGGTTGTACTGTGCACCACAGTTAATGCCCAAAGTGGTTGGTCTATACAACTCTTTTCCTGATAGGCACCATCTAGAGTCTGTGCTGCTGCCCACAAATCCATTCTTAGGTGTGTTTCAGATGAAAACAGTGTTTTTTTTGAAAGTGGGAGTAAACCCTCAGAGATAAACAGAGAACATGAAAAATTCATACAGGCATTAGAGGTCAAGATCAAACCTTGTACCTTGCCCATGGAAGAAGAAGACCTTGACCATTATGCCAAGAAGTGTGTTTAAAATATTTATAAATGAAAATGGTTAAACCTAATCATGAATATAAAATTTTAAAATAGTGCATGAAAGATGATTAGAAAATAAATGCAATAATAACGTACTTAAACTGCACCAACTCATTAGATCTCTTGACATGGATTTATATAGACACCTCTACTGAGATGGTATATGACATCATGAAGAGACCTCACTGGTGCACAGAATGGCACAATATAAGTAAAGGTTTACCTACTTGAAATGTTCACTCTCATTGTTGAAATTATTTTTAGTGGGATACAGAGAAACAAAAGTTCATAACTTGACTGCATAAGTATTTAGGCCAACTGAAGATTTAAAAACACTGATTCACTGAAGTCGACGTTGTTTCCAACCCAGTCATCTTTGATACCTTCATGTGATATGGCAATTTATTCCACAGCTATGGCACACATTTGAATAATAGACAAGTCCCTCTTAGATGAATTATTCATTTTGATGACATTATTAGATTTTTAAGCTGAATGTTTTGTTATCAGTATATATCTCACACTTAAGACTTATTTGTAAAACTAAGTTATTATACATTGTTTAGGCAAGCAAGAATTTTCCTCTAATGTGTCTATATTACACAGTAAGACAAGCCAACTTTGTACGTATAGCATAATATTCCAATGAGTTAAGAGAGGGAGTGTACCTTGTAAACTTTTGTTGGAGCATTTCTAAACTGTTTAGCTATCACGGAGTAAAATCACAAAAGGCAGAATTGTATTCCAGGGTAGCTCTAACAAAAATTTTAGATACTTCAACTAATTTATCTGAGTCATGAGCAGTGATGCTTTTGATTAGTATGACAACTTGTCTCATAACCTTATTTTTAACCAGTGGATGTCTCCCAGAATATTAATTTGGAGGTTGTGGGTACCCCAAGATCTGTATATTGTGCAAACTCTTCTAGCTGTTGATTTTGTATTGTTACTTGTTCAGGAATGGGTTGTTTTCCAAAAATCATTAACTTGTACTGAATCTTAAACCAGTCTGGGTTGCCCTAGTTGTGACTTCATATAGGTAGTCCTTTAAATATCACATATACTGATAATAATCAAATGCAGTTCCATGGCCTAATACATACCATCACTGGAACATTGTGGAAATACCAAATTAAACATTACAGGGCCCAAGTCTGAGCTCCGCAAAGCTCCTGCACTAACAGATAGCCTAGCTAAATATATTCCTTGGACTACCACAATTTGTGTTCTATTGATTAACCATTTAATAATCCAACACGTAATATAAGAATTTGTCTCATAACAGAGAAGGGTATTATTAATGGATGTGGAGGATAAAGTATCAAAACGTTTATCAAAATCCAGATAAACATCTCCAACAGTGAACCTTAAATCATTAACCTTGGTTAGAAAAATCATAGAACTAAAACTTAATTAGTTAAAGTGGATCTTCATTTGATAACTCCATATTGAACAATATCACTATCTTGCGTGTAAATTCCAGATTTTGTAATTGGTCCAAAATGCATATTTCAAAACATTTACTTAACAGCGAGATCAAACTTGTTGGTCTGCACCTTTTCAAGCCAGTGCTGTTACCTCCCTTAAATTCATCCATTCATCCATCCATCCATCGTCCTTTTTTCCCCATTTTGCACACAGGGTCAGAGTGTCACTTCAACATTGACAATCTAGCTCAAAGGTTCATACTGTCTGGTGGCTAACCTTGCTGGGGTTGTTCTTTCATACCACATACATGCACACACCTATGGCAATTTAGAGTGTCAAATCCAACTCAATTAAATAATTTCGATTCACTAGAAATAAATGCAGATTTACTTTACTTTTAAATATATAAGGCAGTATTGGCAGTAATTTTACCTTCTGATTTTTCAGTACAACCCAAAACCCTATCCCATTGATTAGTTTGACCTGACTCTTGACAACACCTTTCTCATTGCCTTTAATTTTGCATAGGGAAAGAGATGTTTTTTAAAATCAATATAACACTGAACAATCTTACCTTGTATACTTTGTGACCTATCACACATGAAATAAATATTCAGTGCTGCTGACAATTTTGTTTGTTTAATCTATTAAGATGTATTTCACTACTAGTGCCCTACAGTATAAAATTATCTAAGGCCAGCTTCGAAAGAAAAATTGCACAAGACGCTAAAGATAATCACAAGGCCTTCTTTAGTTATGTCAGGAACCTGGGAGGCAACCCCCAGATATGCTCCGAGTTAGTGCAAAATGACAAAAAATACACTGAACCCACAGACATTGCCAACATCCTGGCAGACAGGTTCAGTGCAAACTCCCAAAAGAGCAAATGTCTATCCCAACAGAGTGTAGCCTCCCTGACATCACAGATGCACAGGTGAGAGCTGCCCTCCCCAAAGCAAAAAACACAGCATCAATGGAACCGGATGGTGTCCCAGGCTGCGTCTTACACGCACTCCAAGAAGAAATGAACCCTCACATAAAGTCACTGTTCAATCTCAGCCTTATTACAGGATATGTACCCAAGGAATGGCGTACAGCAACAGTGGTCCCACTCCACAAAGGTGGTGCCAAAATGGACACCAGAAACTATCGCCCTATAAGCCTGACTAGCCTGGTCCGCAAAGCTATGGAGCATATCATCATGGAACTCATAAACAAAGACATTGGGAATGTCCAAGCACTAGATCCTACCCAATTCAGCTTTAAGGGCAGATTTTGCCTCTTGAACCTGGTTGACTTCTTTGAAACAGTCACCAAGGCCATCAATGAAGGGAAGGTAGTCCACACAGCCTACCTGGACCTTGCAAAAGCCTTCAACACAATACCCCACTCAGGCATCATAAATAAGCTCACCAGCTTAAATATCAACCCCTATGTCACAAGATGGGTTGCAAACTGGCTCAGGGATAGAACCCACATGGTCAGAATTGCAGGTGCCATGTCAGACTCTAAACTAGTTACAAATGGCATCCCACAAGGCTCAGTTCTGGGACCTCTCTTGTTAAGTATATATTTCTCTGAGGTACAGGCTAACACAGGAGGACTATGGCTGACCAAGTTCGCAGATGACTGCAAACTGGGTATCATAATTGACTCGCTGACTGACACAAGCATCCTTCAAAAGGGTCTCACAGAGACGGATAACTGGTGCCAGAGCCATGGCCTAAAGCTAAATGCCAAAAAGTGCATAGTCATCCCCTTTGGGAAAAACAAAGTGCCCACAAATTACCACATAGGTGGTAATCCATTAAGTACGGAAGAAGTAATTAGGGATTTGGGGACCCAAGTAGATAGCAATCTCTCCTTTGACAATCACATTGCCAAAGTGGTTAGAAAGACCTTCTATATAGCCCACCTTATCACGGAAGGGTTCACATCTAGATCAAGAGAGATCATTGTGTCCCTCTACTCATCGCTCATCAGGCCCATAATTGAATACAATGCCCCATTTGGGATGCACCTTACCCGACACCTGCAGCAACTGGAAAGACCCCAAAAGTACCTCACCAAGAGGATCAAGGGACTCAAAACAGATGCCTTACGCAGTTGGGCTAAAGAAACTCCAGCTCTACTCAGTTGCTTACCGCCTACTCAGAGGCGATCTGTGCCTAACGTATAAAGCCATGTCCAAACCAGAATTAAAGGACATGATCCACCTCAGGAAATCCAAATCCCTTAGAGCTATATGCTCCAGGGACTAACCTCAGCACAGAAATAAATAGGACATGCTGGAGGGACAGATTCATATCCCAGAGGCTCCCCTCATTCTGGAACAAAATCCCAATCCGTGTTAGGCAGAGCCCCTCAATGACCTCTTAAAGAGAAATCTTGGAGAGTGGATGGGAGATCATAGGTTTCCCCCTGGGATCTCTTCTGTGTCCCTACTAGACAGAGGCACAGTAAACTAACCTTAAAAGGGCTATCTTCTGTGACCTACTATGCAGAGGCACAGTCAACTAATCTAAAAGGGTGGCGAAAGCCAAACACACTCTGGCTAGGCTTATAAATGCCCTAGGACAGATAGCCTAGTATCAACCTATGAACCTATGAACTACCCAAATGGCTAACAGTTAATTTGTTATAGTGCTTTTATTGTCAGTATTACAAGCAAGACATCTATCATTGCCTTTTGTTGTTTAACTTAGATCTGTAAACAGATAATGTATTTAACTTTTCTACTAGTAGGAAAAAACTGATATAGTTGAAAGACCAACTATTTCTTCATATACAATGTATTCAGTCTGTAAATCTACTAGAATGGCAGTTTAGATCTTCTTTAACTTGTTGAAAAGACCACTTTAGATTCTACTGAATCAAACAGTATATCTTGTTTTGTTTGATAACCAAATTAATTATCTTGGATAGAATTAACATTTTCCAGTTTTATGTCACCTAGCTGTTCTGTAATTCAGAAATAACTTACCATAACAATGTTGTACCTTTTAACTGTATTCTGCAGTTTAGACATACAATTAATTTATAAGGTAAATATATTATAAATCAGAGTTTCCAGTGGAGTAAAATATATTATTATTATTATTATTTAAGTAACTTACTAACTGTTGTATTCCATTTATAGATAATATAGCTGACAACTATTGTTCTAACCAAGGTGAGGCAGAACAATCTATTCAATCAAAGCTAGTGTAGTTAAAATCCAAATTTAGTAACACTAGTCTGTAATTAAAAAATCAGTTTATCTAAAAACTCTAGAATTTATCAACATGCATGGATGGGCTATGATAATATACAATTAAAGATAGCACATCTTCCTGTCACACAACATATTTCTGCTACCATAAATTAGCATCCTTCATTATTTAAGGGCATTTTGTGGGTGATGTACAAATATTACAATGCTACCACCTTGATGCTCTTGTCTCAGATAGTCAAATTTTGTACAGCCTAGATACTAGCATCCCAGGCCTCTGTAATCACAAGCACTATGTATCTATTCAGTGCCATTGTTACATTTTTCTCCTGTTATTCGCTTACACTTTTAGTATTACAAAAGGAACCTTTTATAGTAAGATTAAGTCCTTCTGCACCTCTAAAAGCACTGTACTACCTTTGCTTGTAAACCTAACTGGTACTCACTATTTATTTTACTTTGCTCCCTAACAAAACCTGCTGTACAATTGCTGCAATGCAAGACAACTGTAGAATAAAAGTATTTGTCACAAATGCTTTCTTCTCAATATATAACTAAATTGATACAGTAAGTTGTGTATATGTGCCCTAGCCATGCATTATACTTTAAAACATGTGCATGCATATAGTTGCTTCAGTGTAAAGATGAAATAATCTTAGTAATGTTTAACTCAATTTTCTTTGTTGCTAAATGCTCAAAACTTTCCAACATTTTATTTTTCATGTGGCTCAGAAGAGTGGCTCTTAAATAATTAACGTCTCTATGCAATAGTTACACTTTCCCTAGGATTCAATAAAGTCCTCTGCATACAGTCTACATGGAGTGTATCCATGTACACAGCCATGGTTCCCCTCAGCAGCAAACCATACATATTAAGTATGGTGTGTGCCTAAAGGAGGTTACAGCAACACATATACTGAATCCGTATAAGACTGACAGCACAGCCACACACATTTTGGCCCATCCACCTTGGGCAAAAGGTGTAAAAGACATTTTACTTCATTACATTTTTAAATTTTTTTTAGGTTTATATGCTTGTTTGTGTGGTGTACTCCTTAGCTATGCTCAGCTTTGCACACATATACATCAGACTTCCGCTAGACATCTAAAGATAGAAACCGGATGCATTCAATGTTAATAAATAATTTTTTAATCTTTTTTTGTGCTTGCTTGTGCAATGCAGTGCATTGCTTAGGTATGTGTAGCATGGCCCACTTAAGCATTAGACATCTGCTAGATATCTAAAAACAGAAATTGGATGCATTCAATATTAATTTTTTTTATATGTATTTATTTACATTATGTGACAAGTTGCTTAGCGGGGTGTGCTTAAGCAGTAGACATCCGCTAGACAGTTAAAAATTGAAACTGGATGTATTCAAAATTGCTGTAACTCTGCTCTGCTTAGCAATGCACAAACCCACACAGCATTATGCTTACAGGCACCTTCCCAGTATATCTGAAGATATTAGAGATTCTTTCACTATCCCAGTGGGTAGATAGGTTGAGTCATGATCTACAGTGTAGTAGGTCTTGGGTTCAAGTCCTGACTAGTAATGCTTTTTACATATAGTGCTGTGAAACTGTGTCAGGTGACTGAAACATCAATTTACTTTAAATTAAATAATTGTTACATTTAGAAACAGAAAAGCTACACAATGCTAAACAACACTTAAACATGGTCAACAGTCTTTTCCAGTTTGTGTGTTGCTAAGTTTCTCTTAAACATGGGTTATGAGAGTTTGTATGATGCTAAGTGACTCAACACTTTTTTGAAAGTTACTGTATGATGTGAAATGGTGGGAATGCAGCCTACTTAAAGGGCAATAGGTGGGAATTTCACATTATTCCTTGGAGCCTGACCTTGACTGTGGGTATGGCTGGTGCTGTTGGTGAGGGAGTGTGCTTTTGGATGTAAAGGTGGGGAGTGTAGGAGTTCTGACTTTTCAATGGACTGCTGGTAGACCGATACAGACCATGGCTGCTACAGGATGACTATGAAGGCTCAGAGTGCAAGTCTGAAGCCTTGGATAATTTTGCCAGGGACCTAACCAGTGCTATTGGTATCCTCAGCAGTGGTGAGCAGTGTTGTCACCACTATGATGACCTGAAACGTAGGAAGAGGGACTTTGCACACCTGGGTCAAAGAGACTAGGGATGGGCATACCCCACAGATATGTAGGTATATTTTCCAGTAATTTATAAATATACAAGCTGAATCTATGCAAAACTGGTATGCATAATGGTTTGCTTCTCTTACCAGAGCTGCTGAAGAGAGGGCTCACAATGTCCAGTCCCTTGCAGTGTGTTTGGCCAGGATGAAGCAAGCCTGTGGTAAGTAAGAAAATCATCAAAGCAGTAACTTAATGCATAACTTACTAATACAATAAAGTAAATACAGATTTTGCAGTCGGAACAGTCAGGTATGCCATACCTGGGACATCTTATATCTTTATTAATGTGTCAGTGCATATCTGAAATGGTAATGCAAGTTAAAGCAAGTAAGCATGCATTAATGTGTAGCATAGCTTCCAATCATCAGTTAATGTTCTGGTCTACCCAGATTAAGAGTCACTATTCTGATCTGCTCATTGTCTGAAATATGCTGTTTATTGCACTCAATAAAAGAACAGGATATACGGGTAAGTTAACAGAAGTCCTAGACAGCTATCCATGTGTATAAATGCCAGTTTTGATGCAACATTAATCAATAAAGTTTAAAAGGAGATGGTGCTTTGATAGTTATTTTCTTTTCAAATAAAGTGTTCAGTATTCCTGTACTCACTACTTGTGGATTCTAATCCAACACCAGACAAACGATAAAAGTGAAGTACTAAATAATGTGCCACCATATGCCGTATATAACTGCAGTGTAGTACCCAGATTACGGGATAAGCTTGTGTTCTGCTCATTCTGTCTGATCTATGCTGTAGGATGCAGTTAATAAATGAATAGGGTAAATGCATAAGGTAATACAACTCCTACACGGCTCTGCATTTGTGTAAATCAATATCTGAAACAACATACATCAATAAAGTGTAAAAGGGGATGTTGCTCTGATAATTTAAGGTTTTCAAATAAAATGTACAGTAGTCCTGTAGTCACTACTGCTGTGTTCTAATCCAACACCAGTCAACTGCTAAATGTGAATCACTAAATAATGTGCTGACATATGTCAAAAATAAATGAAGTGCAATACCCAGATTAAGAGTCAAGCATGTGTTCTGATCATTTTGTCTGAAATATGCTATAGATTGCACTCGGTAAATGAACAGGGTATATGGGTAAGTTAACATAAGTCCTAGACAGCTATCCTTGTGTGTAAATGCCAGATTTGAAGTGACATTAACCAGTAAAGTGTAAAATGAGATGGTGCTTTGATAATTACTTTTTTCAAATAAAGTGCTCAGTATTCCTGTAGTCACTCCTTGTGGGTTCTAATCTAACACCAGACACAGCTATGCATGTTTGTAAATGCCTGATTTGACACAACAGGAATCAATAAAGGTTTTAAAGGAGATGGTGGTCTAAAAATTTATTTTTTGAAATAAAATGCTCAGTCTTCCTCTAGCCACTACTTGTAGGTTCTAATCCCATGGCAGCCAACTAAGAAATGTCCAGCTATCTAGTGTAATTAGTGTACATGAACATACCTCTTGTCATGACTTTTGCAGAATGTAATGACTATTGTCACATACGTCTGGTCCTTTAATTTGCAGATATATTACATTACTTGGAATGCAATTTAATGGCAAATCTGTTATCAGAATACCTTGCTACTTATGTATGAGCACACTATGTAAAACTGTTCCCTGTTTGTCGATGTGCCTTTGTGCCACCATTTTGTATGGAATAACCCATAATGTCCCATGCTAACAGATTGAAAGCTATGTACGTGTAAGATTATCTATGCAATATAAGCAGTCAGTGTTCTCACAAGTGAAATCTAACATATCTAGAAGTATGTAGTAGTAGTCTGTGTAGTTATATTATCTGTGAAATTGTTAATGTTCTTTTCTGTCTCACCCCACCCCTTCTCTTGTTTTATTTACTAGTTATATTTATTATTATAATTTGATACTATTATACTATTTGTAATTACCTCTTATGTTGGCCTTATGTATAATTTAATATTGCTTTGCTATTATAAAACTTTCATTTACATTATTTATTGTTGTGTTCCTCATTATATTATTTTCAATTTCATTCCATTACTCGTTATTGTTTTCTCCTATGTTATTAATTACATTTTTTGGTTATGTATATTTTTCCTTAAGTTTACAAGTTTCCTCAAGTTTATATTTAATTTACCATAGCACGACAAGGTAGGCTGGTTCCCAGTGATTTACCTACATTGGCTCCCCCGGCTGAAGCACTGGGGCCCAGCACATCTGGGCCACAGTCTGGTGGTGCCTGCTGTGCTGTCCCTGCACTACCTGGTCCATTGGGTGGTTCTGCCTCACAGGCAGGGAGCAGCCCCCCTCTGGGAGTGGAGGTGGAGGGTGTGCTATTGTCACCCATGATGAATTGTCAGGCATGGTGCATGGGCTGTTGCACCAAACTGTTGCTGCACTCCTATGCTGGATGGAGAGCATGTTGTCCATCCTGGTGTGGCAGTCTGGCCTTGGGTGCAGCCATCAACAACTGCCTCCACAAGAGCAGTGAATGTTCAGTGCTGACAGTCCCATGGGTGAGGACTTGAGTCACACTGCTACTGTATCTGACATCCATGGGACAGGGATTGCACAACACCCTCCCTGACCAAGGTGTTCATCCTTTTTGTACATACCTACCTGCCTTTCACTATGTTTTCCCCCTGCTTGCACCCCATTTCACCAATGTCCTATCTCCCCATTTTTCATTTCTTTAAAGAATTTTTGTATGATGCTGTGTATCTCGAGCATCGTTAAGCTATGCTAAATGGCATAATATTGATATATGTATTGGAAAAAATAGTAATTACTTGCAAAAATTACAACTGCACCCCATTTTTGATCCAGTGGCAGCAAAGGGTCAGGATTTATTTTTGTTTATTACCCTGCCATAGTTAGTATGGTGATTTGGAGCACTTAATAAGGACTTTAAATCTTTTTCCTGCCAGTCTATAAGCACTTACTTCATTTGATTTTGCACAGGGTTTGCAAACCCTGCACAAAGGCAGCTGCAATAGCTGGTTTAGCTTGCTCATTTGGGTCTGATATTTTGAATGTTTAGCAAACACTGCTTTAAGATAACTCAAATAACCTGCAGGGGCATTATCTTTATTTTACTTAAATGCCGGACACACTTTTGTAATCTAACAATACCATCCTTTTATTTATTAGTGCATTTTCTGTGGGAGTGAAATTTATTTTAGCCTTTTCAAGTAACTGTGTTCTTATTTCATTTGAAGCAACTTCCCAAAGCACCTGGTTTAAATCTGTCAACATAGGCTTGTAATGTTTTTTTAAATTTCACCTTAAACCTTCATGGATGTTTTTTTTTTCAGTTCGAAAACATTTAGACATAGTATGCAAATCAGCATTAACCCCCCCCCCCCATTTTTTAAGGTGCCAAACAAAAAAAAAATCTGCAGAGGCAATAGCCTCTTGTCCTTTCCTATCATGTGAGTGCTTGTGATGAGCCACAGGAATGTCAAAGACCAGTGCTTCTGCTGGAAAGGTAGAAGCTTGTTGAGAATGATAGGAAGAAGAAAGAAAAACCTTTTTAACTGCTGATGCCCATTCTAAAGATGAGAGTTGAACAGGAGAACTAAGTTCAGATGTAAGAGTACCATGCTGACCATGTGTTCAAAAATGCAGCGGTCTGAGAAACAGCAGAATCTTGTTCAGGGGCCACCCATACTGGTAGATATGGGGGAGGGGTGCAGTAGCTACTGGAGGATTATCATCCACTTGAGATGTCTCTGCTTTTTGGCCATCCTTAGTTTTTTTTTTTTTTTCCCAAACCTGCCAAGACAGGATAAAGGGATCCCTTTTTACTGGTCTGTACTGCTTTCTTAACATCTTTTACCTGTTGCAACAGTTGTTTATTAGCATCTTGTATCACCTTTATGCTGACTCTTTTTCCCTTTGAAGAGCTTCAGTACACCAAGAATAAAATACTGACATTTGTTACTCACTTACTTAATACATTTCAAGTTTCTGAAGTTATTCCTATCATAAGTTCATTTAATGGAAATATTTCACCAGAACAATTTTTAGTAAGCTGAAATCAGTTATGCAAATGCTTACAACTTCGTTTATTTTAACTATGATACATAAAATAAGCAAGTGTTCCCTTTTCAGGGATTTAATCTTGCTTGCTTATCTTTGTTTGTCTTTTAGTAAATTTACCTTACAGATCCTGGAAGTTTAGAGGAAAGCAAAATAACAATATCAATCCACACACCATTCAGGGAGGGAACATCATGCAGTGACAGAGGAGAGGTTTTGATCAGCCTTTTTAACAGCACCCCTTGCTTTCATTGCATCACGAGCTGAAAAGTTAGTTCCAGCATTGCTAATGGGATAATGTTGTTCTTTTGGGCCATCTTGAGGGTACTTTCACACCTGGACTTGACACATTTCAACATGCTATAGTCCTCTCGGCCTCGGTCGGTCTCTCTCGCTCTCTCTCACATACATCAGTCATACATTAAATAAAACATCTTACCTTTTTTTCCTGAGGGTACAGCCTATATATGTATGTATAACACATATACAATAACAATTTGTCCTTAGTTGCTGTGGGATCCACCCACTATAACCTTGATGGTACCACCCTCAACACAAGGCACCTCCTTGTGTTTATTATTTTATATAAATTAATAAACTTTTGTTAAGACATGTGGGAACTGCCTGCTATTACTTTTACATCCAACAAACAAGCAAATTTCTTTCATTCTGCAAGGCAGCAGATATCACATACTGAACAAGTAAATCGGCCATTCAACAACAGGAACCTCAGATACTTAAAAAGCAAAGTCAGGCATTCAGCAAAACAGTACTTAAAAGCAAGGTCAGTCACTGAACAAAACAGGACAAGCAATCAGTCATTTAACAAATCAATACACAGTATTATACTTAAAAGCAGTCAGTCGATTAACAACACAATAAACACATTGCCACTATTACTTTGAACTGCAGTTTTTTTTTTAAAGGAAAGAAAGAAAAACATTTTTTCCCAAAGCCATTTTACCATGTTTAGCCTGTATGTTTGCACATCCTGAATAGTTAAGGGCCCAAGCTCTGACCATTCCATATAAAACAGTATGGAATTCACAGAAGAACTTTCTGTACTGGGTCCTTTATAATTTATTCCACAGTATTCCCTAGCAAGAACAAAGTTTTGAATCTGAGTCATGGCACCAAATGTTAAAGTGCAGTTTAAAATATCCATAAATAACATTATACCTTTTAGTCTTGAGTCAAGAATAACTCTTTAGGATGTGCAAAACATTTTCTTTGTTTAAAAATCCACATATGTCAGTGCTGGATGACTATCTACACAACTTAAAATCAGTATCTCCAAGCAGCAGCAATACATAGTTCTTATTTACTTTTCTTATCAGTATCACGGATGCAGAATACTGACGTGGTCAAATAGGATTTCTGCAGACCTTCATGTTGCTAAACATGAACACTCAGCAATAATGTTTTTATTAGAAAAACAGAAGCCATCTAACTTGTTAATCAGTCTCATTTCCTGACCTTGTATATTTTAGTACCAGCACATTCTAACTCCCCAACATTCCTTGTAACTACCCCTCCCAGCCTGGGAAGGTCAAAGCTTACATACAGTGTGTTCTTTCTTGCTTTCACAGACCAGTCTTTATAACATACTTAACCCCTTCAGCGCTACTTTATTTTTACATTCAGTCATCTGTTAATACACTTGCAGCTTGATATTAGAATGCAATTGTGAAACATTCAGAACTACAATAAGTATTTGTGGTTTGCATAACTATGCATCTATACTACATATCATTTTTAACATGAACAAATATTAAATAATTCATTAAACATGTTTGTGAAGAAATTGCAAGTTAATATGCATTTTGTGTAGAATAATTATGCAAAATACATTTTTCTCTAACAGTAGGCTGAACAACAGGAACAAATACAATGAAACTTATGAACAGTAGGCAGGGAATGTGTGCTATTTAAAATGGGCACAGACATGAATGATAGGAATGAAGAAAGAGGAAGAGGGCATGTACACCATATATTTTAATGTAAAAACACTTCCAAGACAAGTCAGTAGCTTAACATCAAGCACAGATGTATATAACATAATACATACTGCTGTTTACATCTCCTGTGCTGTCACACAAGGTTACATGTCAGTGGAGATAAATGGTTGTGATATAAATGTCACTGACATGGTCACTGGAGAGGACATTTAGCAAGGATGGTATATACAATTGGGAGTATGTGCATGTTGTGCACATCTGCAAAATGACTGTCTTGAATATGACTGAAATGTCAGCATACCTCATATACAATCATGGAAAAATAAGCAACAGACTCATGGAGAACTGCTGACAGAAGCAGGCATAATCAGAAATAATTCTAAAATATTAAAGGTATTAATCTGTGGCATTGCCAGAATATGTGAGTTTAATTTATTATACATGTGCTGCAGGAAATAATATGTTACAACTGTAATATATGTCAGTATTCTATAAGGGGACTTCATCACTACTTTTTCAAAAATAAATATATTTAAAAACTAAATGAAAACTCCAGCCAAGCTGAACTTCCACTGAGTGGCCTCTCAAACTTCTTGTATCAGAGGCAAATGGGATATATGCAAATGACCCTTATAAACATCAGATGTTTCAGCTATATGGCGATTTTTCAATGCCCATGACTTATTTCTTTTTAAGTTGTTTCAATGCACAATTTCAGGTCAATAAAGCCAAACCCCACTAGCTGTGGATATGCATATTTCGGCCTTGTTATGATCTCATCAGCACAACACAAGCAGTGTGTTTGACTAAGCATAAGAAACACAGGGCTGTTATACCCAGCTGATACCTGCATGTGGAATTGTGTCAAATGCCTTGGCCAAATCAAGTTAGGTGGGATTCATATTCTTTCCTCCATCCATTGCCTTTTTGTCACCTTCTCGAAGAAGTCAACCAGATTTAACAGACATGATCTAACCTTAATGAATAAAAAAGGATTGGTTACACAGCTGGGGATTACCTATGTTCTTGTTGCTAAATGCCATCTTGATTCTTTCCATTCACTTACAGATGAGGCAAGTCAGGCTTATGCATCTCCAATTCAGTGTGTCGGGTGATGGTTACTACTTGTTCAGACAGATGACTGTTGCTGCCCACCATTTTGCCAGAAAATATCTTGTCTGGAGGCTGTGGTTAAGTAGGGATCCAATTGTGTCTGCTAGGTCATGTTTTAATTTATTGATAAGGCAACCTGGGATGTTATCAGAGCTCACTGATGCCATTTTCTTAGCTTTTGAAAGTGCACAGATGATCTGCTCTCTTGAGAAAATATACTGAGTATTGTTTGCATGTATACTCTAGGTGATGACTAGTGGGGAAAGAGGGGGTGAAGTTTGATCGAAATCTGTCACCTAGCAGGTTGTCTATTTCCTCCGGATGAGTATTGTTGGTGCCATACACAGCCATCTCTGTGCATAACTGTGTATTCCTCTTAAGATTTTGTACTTACTTAAAAAAGATTTGTGATAACACCTTCAAATGCAACCTTGGTTATGCATTACATGACACACAGTGGGACCGTTAACACAATCATACAACTATATCGATTTCATGTCATTACATCACTTGCACATCATATGTATATGTTTATTATTGGAAAGGTGTGTGTGAGGGCTCTGATGCCATATATGGCTACATTACAAATGAAGTGGGTATGTTTCATGAAAAACAGTTAATGACACAAATGCTGACAGTCACACAATGCTGCTGGTCAACACCTGAATAATCTCTGTGAATAATAACACACTTGTGCATACAATGAATTTCCCAAGATTAAAAGTGAATATAAACTGGTTATATGTTTGTGCATATACCAACATTACAATACGTGTATAAAACAAGGTGCATGTGCCCATGTAATGAGTATGATACAATACTGTTGTATGTTACATAGCATTTTATGATGGTAGGTAAAGACATGCATACATGTGCCATACTGCAGGTGTCACTGTGATAGCTGAATGAGAAATGTGTATAATGTTAATATACTCCACTACAAGAACACAGGTCTTTGTAAAGCAATGATATACATAGCATCATCCCATGGCAACAGTCCATAGGAGCTATACTACTACTGCTGTTATGGAAGGAACATTTAATCAAATGCCAGCAGTGACAATCAATACATTATGAAAACTCAGATTGGAATACACTGTTGTAGAGCTACAGTATATCCATACATCAAGAGCGCATATGTGCAATCCTCATGGGTCATAGGACATTTCTAGGCTAATGATCAACATCACATAAAATCATAGCCATTATTCTAGCCTTTAAACTAAAATCAATTATATCTATGTGATGCAAAATAGTAATAAGTGCATGTGTGTGTGTATGTGTCTGATTATATTACATAGTGCTTCTATCCATGTGTGACATGTGCACCACCCTATGACAGAATTAGCAATAATACATCAAGTGGTCTGCAGATGGCTTGAAGAAAGTCATGGAAGAGCTGTGCTTCACAATGTGCGCATGCATCTTCGAGATGATGACATCTTTCTGTGTTCTGCAGAAAGGATGTTATGTTGGCAGAGGGAAATGGGGGATGCTGGATTATGGACTATATTAAAGATTCACCTGAGTGAGATTCAAATGAAAAGATTTAAAATATTATATACTGGTTGTAATATACCACCAGCCAGACACACAGCAGTTTAATGAGGTCAGATTTGAAGATTAGGCCTGTGTATGTACACAAATTTGATTACATGCAACACAACACTAGCATCACTACAGATGTCCGACTTTAACAGTGTCACAGTGCACTTTCTAGAGGATGACAGCATCATTCTATTCTGAGAAGATGCTGGGAGGAGTGTGTGACATAGATGTGGAGTCATATCTTGGTGTTATATCCACACTCATATTAGAATCAGCATACACAAGTTGACTGCTTTGAGCTTAACACCGTAAGTTTTCTAGCACACATTCTAGAGAACACAGTAGCTAATGCTCATGCCAACATAGGCATCTGAGTATAAGACTGTCAGAGTGCATTTTAGAGGGGATCATATCATCACTGTATGTTGAGAATAAGAAGTGGATAGGGGTGCATGGCATAGTTGTGGTCTCACATGCCACTTTAAAATAGTCTCCAGACTGAGAGCTGAATAAACACCCACACAGGTTGACTGGAGTGAGATTAGAACTCCTAACTAGCTATTTACACTAGTTACAGAACACAGTGTTTAACGCTAGTGCCATGGCACAATTCTGATTTGCATATTGCCAGAGAACACTTTATAGCAGATGGCACTTTCAGTGTCTGTTGAGATGTTAGTAGGAGTATCTCACATGCTATTCTAAAATTATCCCTACCACCACAGCACTAGTTTGTATTTCATATTCTTAGAAAACACTTAATAGAAGATAACATTATCAGTGTCTGGAAAAAAGAAGATGCTAGTAGGAGTGTCTCACATGCTGCTCTAAAATTGTCTGCAGAATGACAGCTCCTGATCACACACGCAAGTTAATTGCAGAGAGATTAGAACCCCCTACTTAGCCATCTAAAGAACTCAGTACTTTGCGCTAGCACCACAGCACAAGTTTGACTTTCATATTGTCAGAGAACACTTTATAGCAGAGGATATCTTCAGTGTCTGTTGAGAAGATGTTAGTAGGACTGTGTCATGTGCTGCTCTAAAATATTCTATATAAGGAGAGCTAATTGAACACACACTCACAAGGTGACTGCAATGAGATTAGAACCCCTACTTACATAGTTACATAACCTACAGAACACAGTACTTAACACTAGCACCAGGGCACAAGTCTAACTTTCATATTGTCTGAGAAAACTTTATAGCAGATGATATCTTCAGTGTCTGTTGAAAAGAATATGTTAATAGGAGTGTTTCATGTGTCTTATCTAAAATGGTCTCCAGAAGGAGAGCTAACTGAACACACATTCACAGAAGTTGAATACAGGGGCATTAGAACCCCTACTGAGATATCTACACTTGATAGAGACTGCAGTACTTATCACTAGCATCAAGTACAAGTCTGACTTTCCTATTGTCAGAGAAAATTTTATAAAAGATGACATTATCAGTGTATGTTGGGAAGAAGATGTTGTGAGGGCTGGATGAGACTGATATGCAGTAGACTGTAAAACTTACTCCCACTCTTCTGACTATGCACAAAAACACACAAGTTGGCCGTTGCAGAATTTGACCCTCTACCTGACTAGATAGTCCAGCTGCAGAACACAGTACTTAACATTCACATCCTCATAGAAGTCTGATATTTTCATTCTCACAGTGGTCTTTATAGAAGATGACATCACCACAAGGTTGCAGGTAACATATACTGTTATGATACTTGTGTGCAAACTCTGGACTTCAAATTTGTTTTTGTGCTTGCAATGTTCCAAAATTCTTTAAGTCATCTTGTTAACCATTATGAAATAAGCTGTCATGAATGTGTGTTGCAGAACTGAGACATACATGCACCTGTTTCTCAATATATTGTGTACACACACACACACTCACACACACTTTGGAAACAGCAGAAATGCAAGCATTGATGTGTGTGTGCTAATATTCTGATGAATTTATATCCACAGTAACACATTTTGCAGACAATATCAGTGTGTTTTTATCAGTAGTGAACAAAGGCTAGGGTCAGTATAATGCCATGACAAATCTTACAATGCAGTTGTGCTCTTTTTCTGTATTGTAGTTGACATTACTGTGATATAATTTGCAAGTGCATTTCTGCAGGGCACACATGAGTCTGAGTAAGTATGTCTTCAGTGAATAACAAGTCCCTTCCGTTCTGTTGTGTTTAATAATGCCTTCTGAAGGTATGGAGGATAACTGGATAATAACCATAGTAAGACATGCCAAATGCCTGTTTACATAGCACGTCACTGACAAACTGATTTGCATAAATGATGACAAAGTGTTTGCACATGCGAGGTTCACATTTCATGACTACAACTTGAACTTGAGAGATAGTAAGGAATATACGCTATGGGAGAAATGGTGACAGATAGTATGCTATTCATACTGTAGTTTATATTGGAAATGTTGCGTGATAACTTTTATGATATTAAGAATGGTTGTTATTGTCTACCTGCTTGCTCAGAGTTAAGTGAAGAGCAAATGTTGTGCTCTGCTTAAATTGGAAAATGGTAATATTTCTATTGCTTTGCCTTCCTTCATGCAAACAGGCTAACCAGTGATGTGTGGCTATCAGCATTCTGGACAGTACTGAGTGTAAACGTACACCTGCTGTCTAGCTTTTCCTGTGGCAGCAGCTGTAAGAGCAGTAAGCTTATGTCCCCAGCACAGATAACACAGGGCTCAAATCCAGCTAGTTCAATTTTTTTTTTACAGATTTACAGATGGTGTCAGGATGATATTACCTAAGGAAATGTGATAATTGTTGCAAATGTAACAAACAATGACTATAGTAGGATATGTCTCTTTCACAATTTTTATCATTTATGCCTACCTCTATACAGTTGTAAAACTGCTGACTGTTTTGAAGGCCTCACTGCAAATCACAATTTAATTATGAGTACAGCTTTCCAGAAATGACAAGGGGTGGTACATGTTTTGAAATCATTATTTCTGACTCAACAAATATGTTATTTGTGTCTGGCCATATATCCTGAAATGTGAGTGCAGTATGATTTGTCATAGTAGGAACAGTTTGCACATCCCATTAGATGAAGATTTCATTCATCATCAAGTGAACATCAAACAAACAGAATCCTACAGATGATTTTAAAACATCCCACAGTACATGAGCAATGATAAACTACTGAATTAAGGTAACCTCTCAGTGTTATCCATTAGCACAGTCAAGTCAGTCTGTAGACACCATCCATCGACCTAATAGAGCCACACATGTACAGAGTAGTTGGACAGATGGGATGAATACAGGGAGAGATGAACATACACCTAACGTGTTTTAAAGGCACAGTAATAGTAATGTTTTTGTTGTGTAGCATGAGGTCTGCGACACAGGGGAACAGAAGGCTTAGAGGGACAGCAAGCTTCTGACAAGCAGAACAAGTTTAGCTAAATATGTGACAACAGTGGGGATGGACATTACCTCAGGTACTAATTTGTGGGCAGTAATCAATATATCGCCATGAAAACTGATAACTTTTGCAAATTTTCACAAGGGTGATTAAAAAGTTTATACACCCCTGTTAAAATGCCAGATTTTTGTGATATAAAACAACGAGACCACAATAAATAATTTCAAAACTTTTCCCACCCTTATTGTGACCTATACCCTGTACAATTCAATTGAAAAACAAAACAAATCTGTTAGGAGAAAAAATATAAAAAAATAAAACACGTACAATAAGCTGGTTGCATAAGTATGCACACTCTTAAACTAATACTTTGTTGAAGCACCTTTTGATTTAATTACAGCATTCAGTCTTCTTGGGTAGGAGTCTATCAGCATGGCACATCTTGACTTGGCAGTATTTGCCCATTCTTCCTTGCAAAAGCACTCCAAATCTGTTAGATTGTGAGGGCATCTCTTGTGCACAGCCCTCTTCAGATCACCCCACAGATTTTCTATTGGATTTAGGTCTGGGCTCTGACTGGGTAATTCCAAAACTTTAAATTTTCTTCTGGTGAAGCCATTCTTTTCTTGATCTGGATGTATGCTTAGGGTCATTGTCCTGCTGAAAGGTGAAATTCCTCGGGTCTATATTGAATTAGGGAAAGCTTAGAAAAGCTAATGCTAATTCGACCCCTTTTAAGCGAAAGCTTAAAATCTCAAACACCCGAAACAGCAAATTTTTTCCCTGGGAAAAAAATTTGCTGTTCTGTGAAACACACACAACACAAGCACACCAAAAAAACAGCAATCCACACACATACACTTAAAATCCTACATCTACCCTACACTAAACTGTACATACACTACTATCCATCCAATTACCTTAACCCAAACCCTAACCCTAAGGTCTGTCATTATTGCACACTCACCTGACCTGTGCCCTAACCATAACTCACCTACCCCACCCTAACCCTAATGTTTGTCACTATCGCACACTCACCTCACCCGCGCCCTAACCATAACTCACCTAACCCACGCCCTAACCCTAACATCCGCACAATCGCACACTTACCTGAACCCAACCCGTAACTTTCCATCACAGTGGTGAAAATAGCAAAGCCACAGAAACGGCCAACCAAATTCTTTCCCCTAGGAAAAAAATTGGTGTTCTGCAGCTTCACTATTTTCAGTGTTCGCTGTTTTGGGGTCAATATTAGAACATTCAATGTTTTAAAACTTCGATGTTCTAATATAGACCCAAAATTCCTCTTCATTTTCAGCTTTCTAGCAGATGCTTGAAGGTTTTGGGCCAAACGTGACTGTTATTTGGAACTGTTCATAATTCACTCCACCTTGAAAAAGCCCCAGTTCCACCTGAAGAAAAGCAACCCCAAAGCATGATACTGCCACCACAATGTTTCACTGTGGGGATGGTGTTCTTTTGGTGATGTGAAGTGTTGTTTCTGCACGAAATGTACCTTTTGGAATTGTGGCCAAAAAGTTCAACCTTGGTCTCATCAGACCATAACACATTTTCCCACATGCTTTTGGGAGACTTGATGTATTGTTTTGTAAATTTTAGCTGGGCCTGGGTGTTTTTGTGTGTAAGAAAAGGCTTCTGTCATGCAACCTTACCCCATAGCCCAGACATAAGGAGAATACAGGAGATTGCTGTCGCATGTAGTATACAACCCGTACTTGCCAGAAATTCCTGCAGCTCCTCCAGTGTTGCTGTAGGTCTCTTGGCAGCCTCCATGACCATCATCAATTTTGGAGGGATGTCCAGTTCTTTGCAACATCACTGTTGCCCCATATTTTCTCCACTTTTTGATGACTGTCTTCACTGTGTTCCAATCCAATGCTGTGGAAATTTTTTTTGTACCCTTCTGACTGATACCTTTCAACAATGAGATCCCTTTGATGCTTTGTAAGCTCTCTGTGAACCATGGCTTTTGCTGTAGCAGGCAGCTAAGTAAATGTCAGGAAAATCCTTCTAGGATAGATGAACTTTATTTCGGGTCTGTTTAATTGATGGCAGGTGTGTACCCAAGAAGACTGAATGTTGTAATTAAATCAAAAGGTGCTTCAACAAAGTATTAGTTTAAGGGTGTGCACATTTATGGAACCAGCTTATTGTACATTTTTTTATCTCCCCCCCCCAACAGATTTGTTTGTTTTTCAATTGAATTGTACAGGTTATAGATGACATTAAAAGTGGGAAAGGTTTTGAAATAATTTATTGTGGTCTCATTTTTTTATATATCACAAAAAAACTGACATTTTAACAGGGGTGTGTAAACTTTTTATATCCACTGTATATCATCACACTAAGAAATGATAAGAGATGTATCTGGAATCAAACAGTTACAGCTATTTTTAAAAAAAATTGCCAGATCAGTGATTTATGAGAACACTCCACAGAGTACTTTGCATTTTGGGACATTCAGCAGTCTAAATAACTGTCAGAGTAAATGTTTCAAAGTACTTCCTATATTCTGCTTTAACTCCATGCTCCTTTAGTGCAGTGAGTTTAAGCAACATTGTGCAGAGATAACCAGACTAGTGCAGTCATTGGCAAAAAACACACCAGGTTTTGCCATAGAACATGAAGAGCTATATACTGCCACTTGGCATTGGCACGTGCCAAACTTCATGCAAATGCAGAGGACAAAAAGTGAAGGCTTTATTAGGGGCCATTTCTGGCCATGTGTGTGGTATGTGATTCTGTTTTTGACCAGATTAAAGGTATGAACATGGGGTAGATAGAGAAGTGAGGAAAAGGGGAGCAAGCAGGGGGGAAAGCATAAGGGGAAGCAATTAAGGAATTTGCAGAGGGGAATTAGGAATAAACCATAGCTATCTACTTCTTTAACACTGTAGTGTGAATTGTGTATAGAAAATTGAATGAATCTGGATTGTCACCACAACACAGACAGGTGACAACAATGCAATAACGTATTGCCGATTGGACCAAATCAAGTGTGTCGAGAAGACACATATGTGAAGTGGAGAGCTATGTATGGGACAACATTTTTTTGTGGGCGAGCTGCCCGTTTTTTTTCTTTTGGATTCCAAGAAGAGATGAATGTTGGAAAATGGATATAGGCTCAGGTAGTTAGGGTAGGTGAGGAAGCAGGTGCAGACAGAACAAACAAGACAGACACAGGGAAGGTGATGGACATAAAAGGTTGGGGGACAGCATGAGTGGTGATCAGTGTGCGACATCAGAGGCACATGCCCCTTAAGCATGGGAACAAAATCGAGTCCTCACCCTTAAAACTGTCATTACTGTCCCCTTCCTCTGCTCCCTGTGGGATTGCTTGATGTAGGGGTCATTTTCGCATTTAAGGAGCAATGTCTCCAGATTACTGAGGCATGCACCAATGCTAGTTTATAATACCTCATGCATCATACCTGGCAGCTCCTGGTGGGTGATGTAATCCCACCTCTACCAAAACTTCTGAAGGGTACCACTGCACCAGCTTCTGGGGTAATGCTACTTGATGTGGAGGGCCAGGTAGTGCAGGGGCTGCAGCGGCAGTACTGCCAGGTTGCATCCTAGATGTACTTGGTGTTGATGTGGCAGTGAGAGGAGGGTTGGCAGGCTTAGCCGCAGTGGTTGGCCTACTTCTCTGTGCTGAAAATCATTTTGTTTTTGTTGGAGGAAAAGTTTGACATATATAAAATAATAAAAGGAGGAAAAGCGTGACATACATAAAATAATAAAAAGAGAGTGAAGGGGTGGGGTGAGACAAAAAAGGAAATCAGATTTTTAGAACTATTAAATGCCACATAAATTCTTTATTACAATTAAATATACTTTTATTACTATATGAGCTACACAACTTTCCAAATCCAAAATAGGATTGTGAATTGTAACAAGTAATCCTTGCAATATGCAGGTATTGCATTTATGTTTTAAAGATAATGCAGATTAAGATAACAGTATGGTACTAAAGTTAATTTTGCTGGAAATAAAATTAAATAATGACATTTTTGTAATTTGAATGTATTTGTTACTTGTGGGAATTGAACCAACCAAATCTGAATACACTATTACACTTGCCAAATGCAATTAGCGAGAGCTACAGAGGAAAGTATTCCCGCTTGCTTTTACTGTTAACATCTGCATGCTTAAGTTGCTAGTAATGCATGAAAGAGCAATAATTTTAATACAATCATGTTCATTTGTGTTGCACACATACCCCTTACCTCTCTGAGTCTTTCTAATCTTTCAGTATGAATTTCCTTGTTCTCTGAAATTTCCTGAGCAGCTGGAAAATAAAGAAGGAGAGAAAACAAGACATGAAACCAGTATGCACACCAGACTTGGTTATCTACAGATTTCTATATCAGTTTATGTTGATTTATTTGCATATTTATACAACCGTGGGATATCAGCAATCCTAAACTCATCCATCCACTGGTTGAGTCATGCCTGCTTGCCCCATTTCAGGTGATTATAATGATGCCTTCATTGTTCCACAGTGTGAGGTATGCCAGTTGCACTAGAGATAACTTTGGCCAGACTGTTTCAAGTCTTATACTGATAACCGGTATAGTCCCCCTGCAGCAGCCTATGGCTGTAGTGCTTTACAAGGAGTGCAATAAATATTTTTGACTCCTCCTCACCCCACCTTTGAGCCCTGGATTGGGCACTATTCCTCCCAGCTCCTGCCATGTCTGCACAGGTTCTACAACAAAAATTAAAGTGTTATTCCGGTAATTCATGATATCACATTTTATGGCCAGTCTGCAAACCTGCACAACCTTGCCAACCACATTTGCATGATAGTTCAGGGAGATCAACATTATTAAACAGAGAAGGCAGTTTATAGAATAGGAAGGATGATGTGGCAGTTGGTATTAATGTATTTGATGTATGCTGATAGACCTGACAACAGCTTGTCCAGTGGTTAACACTGATATGTGAAATGACTTGGCTTTTAAGACCTTAATTTGTGGGGATTAATTTTATGATTTGACAAATATTTTGTGGGGCGTTGCATACTGATAAAAGTAATTTGTACAATGTGGAATTCAAACCTATGTAAAACAGAGAATACATATATTTCCGCATAGGTGCGTTTTCCTCATTGCCACAGAAGAATTGTTTGCCAACCATGATCATTAACAACATACACCTTAAAGAGTGAGTGGTGCTGTACTTCAATTAATCATGTATGTGTGTGACATAAGGCCCTTGTTTAAGCACTCTCAGGTGTGATACAGGAGTAATGTGTGACATTCCTGAGTATATACATGTATTACTTTCAGAGTAGATTTTGAGTTCTGGTTCAGACTACACAATACATTCTATTTTACAGTTATACATGTGATATGGGAGGTATGTAGATGACTGTCAGTAAACTATGAAGTCCATCCCATAACTCTATGTGTGGGATCTGATATACAGGGCAATTTTAATTCCACAGTAGTATAAGCATAGCTAGATATATAGAAGGAACCACATGGAACTTTTATAAAATTGATGTATTCCATTGTAGTGTTTATACAGCTTTGGGTGTCATACTACGAATGTTACCAGTATTTGGTTATATTCTGAAAGCTGTGGGTTATGTCTGACCTGATACTGAGGATGCAGCTGAGACAGGGGTGCATGCATCAGATGTAGCAGTATGGATTCCTGGAAATTACCCACACAACTTTTAAAGGGCAGTGTAGATACCGAATGCATCCAACTGTGTGACACACAAAAGCATTTATAAAGTACTGCTTTTCTTGCATAAATAATAGATTGCTTTATGGTAATCTGTGCATTAGGGGATCACTCCTAACAGGAGCGGCCTTAGGTCAACTGGTGCCCTAGGCAAAAGGGCTCCACAGCACCCCCCTATCACACCATCTGGTGCCCCCATCCTGGTTTATCTACACCAAATAAATACTGGGAAAGCACCCCTGCTGCAGTAGCACCCTAGGTGGCCGCATAGTTGGCCTATGCCTAAGGCCGGCTATGACTCCTAAGCTCTTGATAATAACTTTTCCAGTTCATGGATTACAGTATTCTACAGCTGATAGGCAGCTTAGACATCATTAGTGAACATTTTGAACAATTGTACTTCACAAGTGTTGGAATGGGAAATGAGCAATTTATTGCTGTTATAATATAATCTTGAAGAAAGCATTATTCAAAGAGTAAAGCGATTTTTGTCAATGGTATAAATTTTATCAAATATTTTTGTCTAAAAACCACACTGCAGGTTTTTAAAACCATGTTAGACTACCACAAGGGAAATTCTTAAATTAAGGGAGACTTAATTCCCATCAAATAAAGCTAACTGTAAATATGACCACTTTAGAAATGCAGTGCTTTCTCAGTGTTCCTTCTGGTACAGCCTGTAACGTAGACTACTCTTTTAGTTGCAAAAAGGGAAATAATATCCAATGGAAATTACGGTGCAGCTTTTACATAGAACCAGTAAAGGACACTGACAGTCCCCTATGTCCTCCAAAAGATAGCAGTCTTCTGAAATTTTATTTGTATCACTTTGCCGAGTGAACTCATTTCCTCTGCAGTTGTACGCAATGGCTCTCATGAAGAGCTTCTGTACCCCCTACAGTTCAGGAACAGAACTGCAGTCAACCTCGTCACAGTGACACTTCACATAACACAGGAGTCCATGCTACCTAATCGACTGACATCACAGAAAAAACACTGCATTTGTGATTTTACCTTTTTAAAAGAAACTCAGGAATGTAGTTCCCTCACTCACCCATGTCTTCCACTGATTTCTAAAGATCTAAACACAAGATTGGCACACCATCTGTTCCTACCCATACTGTTCTACTATTAGTCTGTACAATGTATTACAGCATACATATTATATATATATATATATATATATATATATATATATATATATATATATATATATATAAAGAAATCCATCAACAGATCTTTGACAGACTAGACCCTCACATCTGACATTAGCAAAATTGTCTCCTCCAAGAACCTTTCCAGCTCGATAAACAATTACCTTCCAACATTTATTATAAGACAACCAAGCTACAATATAAATGTTCACCACTGTAACACAATCTACAACTTACATTTAACAAAAGTAATTTAATTGACTCTATAAAACTTTGTAGCTGGCATCTGCCAAAAACCCTTCACATGTTACATACTTCAATAACACATTCTTAAAAATTCTAAATCAAGCAGCCCCTTCCTGATATGAAAGAAAGAGTTATAGTCAGCCCAGCTCCAATGCTCTCCAATACAGAGACAAAACCTGAAAATCCTTACACAGCAACAAAACAAAACTAACTGTTATACTTTAAAGCACTACAAAACCACACTTGTCACATCCTTGCTCTAAAAAATAGTTTTATGTTCCAATCTCTCTTAAATGCTATTAAAGTACCTTTATTCATATCCATCCCACCAATGTCAAAAATTTTCCAATTTTTCACCATAATATTCTTAATGGCTTCTGTGTCACTATTATAAGTTACAATAAACCCTCTCATAAAGCTGTTATCTGTATTCCTGTTGTTCTCACCTCCAGGCCTCCCTACACCTAAAAGGGGTTTATACACCCCCTTGGTCCTTTTTTCATAAACTTCTTTAAATATCCCTTTAAAGAACTCATCAGGGTAACCTCTGTTTCATAACATTGAGATCTCAACTTTTCAACTTTTGGTGAAACGTATCTAATGTAGAGACCATTCTTGCTAATCTCAACAGCTATCCCTTGACTAGGGCTCTTTTTTGGTGTACTGAGTGGCAACTGTCAAAATGAAGGAGTGTGTTAGAATAAGTAGGTTTCCTGTATAAATTGGATATAAAACACATATTACTGTAATGAACTGTAATTTATACATCCAAATAAGACACCTTCTTGTGTTTTATCTCTGTGTTATCATTGCTAACTTAAGTCCGGACTTGAATGCAGACTTGTGACTATTGTACTATGAAATTAACTCTAATTGGGCTGAAGCTGGGCATCTATTGCAAAAAGGGAGTATTGAACAAGGAACTGTACTCTAAATTACATTTCTTTGCTAATGTAAACAGATGTTTATTTTGCATACTGTACTTATTGCAATCTCTTTTGTTATATTCTTAGTCTTTGTTATGCTGTATTAAATCTTATACCTGAAATGCTTATTGACTGTACTAAATCAGTTTCTAATAGTTTGCATTGCTATATTAATTTCTTGGATCATTTCTCACCGAGCTTCTACTAAAAAGGGACTATTTCAGCCTAGTCGAACTTTTTCCAGGCAAAAATAAATAAAAATAAATAAAATAGTGCATCTTAGACATAGATCTATGGGGCTTTACATACCACATCCCACTGTGTGTGAGTGTGTGTGTGTATGTGTGTGTGTGTGTGTGTGTGTGTGTGTGTGTGTGTGGTGGGGGGAGTCGTTCACTGCTCCAGTTCTCATATAAATATAACTTTTCCCATGCTTGCGCACGCTTTATCCCAGGACATGCAATATACATCTCAGTTGCCACTAGCAGTTTTGACTAAATAACATTTTGCAAATATCCTAAAAATCTCAATGTCTGTCCTAAATATACTTAAAATATCAAAGCAATGGAATAGTTCTCACCGAATCTCTGTCTGTAGCCAGCTGTTAAGTGCATTGACTAGATTAGTGGGTATAAATATGCATGTCTTTTCTATGTCTGTTCAGTCCTCTTAAGATTTTATCTCTGGCGCAGTGTCTCCCTGTCTCCTAGTGATTAATTTGTATTTGATGGAGAATGTAGAATTGTTGTACAGCAAACAGAAGAGGAAGTTATTGGGTAATTGCCATGGGAGTAAGGACATTTTAAAGGGCTTCTTCCCTGCCTGAAATTAAGTATCACAATTATGTTAGAACTGGACTCCAAAAAACAAGGTTCATCACTGATGAAAGCTTCAGGACATGTTGATTTTAAACATAATAGATGCACATCTGACATATGCTCAGCATTTAATGCATAGATTACATGCTGGTTATGTGGAAATGAAACTTCCGAATGTTTCTCGAATTTAGGTCAAACTTAAAATGCAAAGTGATGTTTAACATTGTGTGTTAGGACATTCAGACAAGCATTGTTTGTAATTTCAATGAGGTATAGCTGTGTGAAACAGAAAGAAAAATGATAATGTACATGCTAAATTCACAGGATATCAAGATTCAATGTTTTTTTTTAATAAGGAAATACATGTAAGTAGTATATTTTCCAAACGACGTCACATGAAACATAACAGCAAATGTAATATGCCTCATAGGCCATAGGCCAAAAATGAAGCCATATAAAAACAATGTTTAGCCTGGGGAAATGGGGAGGAGAAGCAGAAATAAACCAAAATTTTGATGCCTAGGGTAGTTGTAAGAATGCTGAAGAGGGGAAGAAATCCATGAAATAATAAAATTTGAGTTTAAAGAGACAATGGCTGGAAAATTAGCCAGTGAAAGAAGTCCTGTAGGTAAAGTAAGGGAAGAAAAAGGTTTTAATTTAGCAAAAAAAAAAAAAGGAAAGTTCATGTTAAGTGCTTTTGTTTTTTGACTGGACATCACTTAAGATCCAAACATTTTATATTTGTAAATGCATTTTTTGTGTTTAGAGTAATGGCAAACTGCAAAGCTTTCTATCTGACTCAACAAACTTAGGTGGGAAAACTCTTATTGAACCTTGAATTATGCAGTCAGTATCCCAGAAGGCACCAGCTAGCAGACCATAGAGAGCAGAAATGTGTATTCAGACTGTACCTCTCTGAGCTGCACTTCATTTCTTGCTGAGTGTCAGGGATAATTGATTAATTTAAGACTGCTTTACTAACAGAGCTTGTGAAGGGACTGTTAGGATGTTTAATGCACTGGTGTGCACACTAAGAATTTACAGATTCAAATCATTGTCCCTAAGGCTGCTCTTTAGGGCACATAATAAAATCATAGCAGCTATGTCTTGATGCTCATGGTGGGGAGGGGCATCTTGTGAAAGCTGTGACATGGACCGCCCAGGGGAAAGGAAGAGAGGGAGGAAATTAGTCCTACATTGACAGAATTAACTCAGAGATCAAGCTGTACTTCATGCAAAGATCCAGCGATGGAAACAATCTGCACAGCACTCTAGTTATAGCATTATTATGTGCAAACAGGGCATAATAAAAGATGGTCACTGCTGGTGCGATTCTTTTATTTTGGGGAGGTGGTGTCAATGGAGACAAAAAACAGGTAATCTGCACCTCTATATACTCTACACATGCCATTCTGTGATTCTGTAGAAAACTTTGCATGCATTATTTTCATTTTCCACCCTGACGTAGTATTTCTTAATGTGCAAGCATGTGAGCTGCTCACTCACACAAATGACTTCTAACTCTTGTTTTCTTTACAAGTTTTGTTTAACTTGGTAACCTTTTCCTTCTGTGATTTGAAATGAAGGAAACGACAGCTCTGTTGTGTAGTCTATAAAAAGGAAAATGTACATTGGTAATATCAAATTCAGTATTTCAGTGTTTTTGAAAGTATATCTTAAGCTAGCTGTGTGACATTGAGAGATAATGTCCAGACTGCAACCCAGTGACCTCAGGTCATATAGCGTCTCGGGTAGCTGACAGAGCTGGAAGGGTGTGCCTTTCCTGGTGGGGAGGTGATTTCAGACAGCCTCACTGATGCTCTTGGCAAACCAGAAGTTTGTCCGAAGCAGTGAAGGCAAGGCAGGTAGGGCATGGGCTGTAGATGCCCAAGCCAATTATAGTAGTCCTTACTGCCACATGAGAAAGAACACATATGCCCAGAGCTGCAGGGCATAGATGGTTCATCTGGTAAACCACTAAGGAGTGATTAGGACCATAAAAAACAAGCCCTGTGTTTACAGAATGCAGGTGAGACTACAAGCAACACTCATAGTTGCCTGTATAGTGGCTTTTTTGGATGTGGTTATGGCCATTAAAATAAACCCTGAGTTGCTAGGCCATGGGTAAGGACACAAGCAGCACTAATGGCTGTCTTATGATGACTTCTCTTGATGCAATTAGGGCCATAAAAATAAGCACTGATTTGCTAGGTTATTGGTAAGGGCACAAGCAACTTTAATGGCTGCCTAATATAATGGCTTCCCATGGCATTCTCACCCCTATAGGATACTGGGTATGTTCCTGACACGGAGAATGGAATGAACTAAGTCTAATGAAAGATGGTTTGATAGACCACAGAACATGGTGGGGGGGATAAAGCTACATTAATTGGCCACTTTTCTCTGACGAATATCTGACTTGAATACAGTTACTTCTGAATTTCTCCATTAGAAGCTTGGTCATAACTTTGTATACCCCCTTCCTCAAAACCTTAATAACTAATAGAGCATGCATATCAAGCTGAGAAAAGATGAAGGTGGCCTTAAAATTCCTGTGTGAAAAGCTGTTGCTGTATTCTTAAAATCTATTCATGTTAATGCATTCGGCAGCTGTATCATAAAAATGAAAGAAGGCATGATACTGATCACAAAAGGAACAGCCAGGCAAAATTTATCCCAATTAGACAGCAATTCTGGAAATCAGATGGACAGCCAGCAGGTTCAGAAATGAAAACTCTGAAACTTAGTGCCTCATAGGTTAACTAGCCTCTCTACATGTATAAACATGGCAGCATATCAGTTTGGTATCATTAAAGACAACTGTCGGGCCCGGATATGAATTATGTGATTTAAATAAAAGGAAATTAAACTTAAATCTGTTAAGATACAAAAAGATGCCCATTATGTGTGCTTCTTTAAAATGACAAACTATCAGAAAGGGTTAGGCTACAGTGAAACTGAAAAGCAGTAGATCACCTTACCAAACTCTTCAGAGATAAAAGCAGGCACAGAGCTGGTGGTTACTAAAATATGGTACAATGTAGCTGAACATTTACATGACCCCCCCCCCCCCCCAATATGAAGAACATGTTGCATGCAATCTGTTTAAATGTGATTTTGAACCACAAAATGGTAATCCCCTGAACAACAAATAAAATAATTAAATTAGTGCATAAATATTGAATTATTACAGATTGGAAAGAAAAATATTTTTTTCTGAGCAAGTATTGTTTGTAATCCTAAATATAATACTGTTTAGTGTTTACCCACATACTGACTGCTCAATGTAAGGCAAAATAGTTCAAACCTAGGGGAATCTAAATAAAGAACATTAAGCAGAATCCTGGTTTCACTTAATTTTACATAGTATTCCAGCAGGTGTCACCGATTTTCATTTTAGCATCTAAATATAATATTATTTTTTACTTGGATTTGCTCCAAATTATACCTCTCAACATCTTAGCACAAAACATCTGGACAAAGCCAAACAAATGGGGGAACAAAGGCCAAAAAATGCTGACACATTTAAAATACTGTTCTACCAAGCTTAGAAAATTGCTAGAATTAAATGCCTTGTTTTGCCATGCATTTTATGAAGGATAATAAGTCTGAAACTCAAATGCCTGTCATTATTCAGCAAATTCAATCCCCATTGATTTGCCACAAAAATCACAAATTTTATGACAAACAAACAAAAATATGAGGCAAAAATCTCGACAGTTGAGGGGTATGTTCCAAAGCATTAAAAAGAGACTTGGTTAGAATTGCAAGAAGAACTGCATGGTGGATCTTGTGAAACGAGACATGGGTTTGGAACTTTTTATTCCCAGATGCTACTAGTATGGCACTTCTTTCAGAATGCACCATGAAACAAGAATACCTGCTTACTATTGCAATAAAAATATGCACACCTAACCCAGTTGTGCGATATAGTGTTGGGAGGGTACCCTAATTGCAACCCAGATGACCTGAGTTCGATTTACTGCTAAAGCACAGAAAGAACTGGATGAGGAAGGGTGAAGAGTACAGCAATTGTCAGCTCTTCCATTCCACAAGAAAGGGTGGGATTTATGCCAGTACTGTGATATTACCCTGATAATGAAGGCAGTATTGTAGTCAGATGACCCTTTCAGCAATAAGACTGCACTTGATCAGATCAAGGAGGTCTCTGACATGTGCACAGCCAGGAATAGATTCAATGAACAAGACTGAAACAGCTTTTTGTTTGTTTGTGTGCCTACCTTAAGTTAATGGCAACTGCTACATTGCATTTTCAACTGCAACATTTGTTTGGGTCACATTAGGAATGCTGTGTCTATCTATGCAATCACAGAGTGACACCACTGCACCATGTATAACTGGTAGAACAAGCAGTCCTAGTTATGCAGGCAACAGACTGTTAACTGAATGGTTGAAGCACACAGTTTTTCTTTCCATAATTAACCTCTGTGTTGCCTGCACCTTTGTCTCTCTCTCTCTATGGAAATGCAATTTTTTGCTGGATTGTTTCTCAGGTTGGCTTATGTTCATAGAGTTGTCTTCATTCTAAGCTGCACAGGCTTTTAAAACTTGCTGCAGTCATCTTTTGAATTGTGTCTGAGTATTTACCTACAGGCAGGGTAGCCCCAGAATCAAAGATTTAGCCTGACCTCATAAATACCAGCAGACTTAATTGCATTTTGGACTGTTTATGAACCTTAAAATGCACAGACTCTGTCCACACTCTCCTCCAGCAAGTAAAGTTATACTTTTGAACACTATCAAACAATATAATCTGGAGGGCTGACATTACTGTGCTCTTCTTTTCTGACTGACAGAGTGGCCAGTAAGGCCTTTCCTTCACATGCAGCTACCAGATGAGATAGGCTTCCAATGATATTGCTTACAACACTATGGTAACCTCCTCCTTGTACCCGACCATTCTAATCCTAAGACTGCATTTCCTTTATAACAAGCTCTCCAGACCTCTTTTCCTGTACTAGACACAGCTCTAAAATGTAGCCCTAGCCCTAGCCCTCGTGGTCTAGATTTGTTATAGAATCAAAACACCTACTCACTTTTTCCACGTGTCACGTCATTCAGTACAATATGATGAGCAATTGTGCTGTAAACTGTATTGTAGGGACATGCATCATTCCACATTTAACCTTATTACGAGCCTATGTTTGACTGTCTAACATCATCTCTCTTGCCCTATGTATTTCCAGTAAATATATACTGTGGAGGGGGGAACTCTTTTGCTTATCATTTTTAAAGTTGTCCTACTTTAGCCATCAACCATTCTTCCACTCCATGTACATCATCTCTCCCCTCTACTACTAGATTTAAACTGCAGCAGCAAGAAATATGGCAAACAGCATCACTGATCACCTGAATACATTTTATGTTTTGTGTCATGGACAAAGCACATCATAATTTTTTCTCCAGAAACATTAGGAGATTCCATAATAATACATTCAACCTCAAGTTTGAAGACTATAATGAAGACCATCTGGTCAACCTTCCACTTGATTGAGTTGCTGAATGCTTGAGTACCACTTTTGTGTCTGTTATATGTTGAATCTAACATGTCTACAAAATATGAATACATTTTATTTTATTTTACTTATACTTGTTTACCAATGATCCATATGAACCATTTCCAGTCTCAGTGCAGGATAAACATTAAGAGTTTTCATAAGTATATAGAAGACAGTTTATTAGATGAGCACCACAGAAAGCTAAAATAAGCACAATACACGGATATACTTAGAAAAATGCATGAGAAGGGATGATGGGCCTAGAAATATGTAAAATCATGTTGTTTACTGCAAATAAGTTTAGTGATGATTGTAGTAGAAGGCTTATGTTGCTTGTTTGTTGTTTCTATATTATAGGCTAAGAAAGAGCATTTGCACTGGTCTTTTCTGAGAAGGCATGTCTTAAACTGGGATCTGTATTTGGAGAAATAACTACGATGCTTTTTATGTACTAGAAGGCATTTGCAAAATGTATGACATAGTATGCAAAAGCTGTGCTTTGTGCAATTAAGATTCGATCTGTGAAATTGTAGCATTGAGTGTTTATGTGCTTGATTTCTAAGATTGTCAAATGCATGCTTCACTTTACATTAAGAAGCCTGACGTTGAAAATGTTCTAATTGTAGCAGTTTAAATAGTAGGAATTCAAGTAAACTCTCTGCTGTTTATTTAACAGGGAGATATTTAGCGTTCCTGTGAGTAAAGCAATTATGTAAACTGAAAAGGCAAAACAGACTACTGAAAAACAAAATAGAGAAGAAACCACACAGTAGCACAGAACGAGAAATAATAATAATCATAATAAGTAAAGTATCAAGATAAAACTACTATTTTTTGCTGAGTATTTTTTGCTGAGAATTTGTAGTTTTATCTTGATACTTTACTTATTACCAATTATGTTCAGCACACTTGATGTGCTTCAACATACACAGTTTAGTGCACTAACATAGGTATTTGTATTAACTCAGTTTTACAAACACCAGTGGAGTTTTTATGCACTTGTAATTATTATTTCCTTGCCTCACTAGCTTAGTAGTAGGCTAGATTTACACATTTTTTATAGACAACGCTAGTTGTACTTTTAGTCTGACTATTTGGATTTTTAGCTTTTACTTTAAAAGCAGTTTTTAGTCTAGTTGTGTTTGCAAATAGGGTGTGTCTTGTAAGTCAGCTTTCACCTTAAGTAGTTAACTGACTTTGTAAGTATTGAAAACACCAAAATCCAGAAGACCCAGTCCAAGAAAGCCAGCCAAGTGTGAGCTTTAACGCAATTTTAATCTTAAGACACAACAAGATAGCGTTTTCGCTACTGATGTTTCAGTAGCTTCATCAGAATAAAAACAAATTGGCGCCAAAGTCCTTATTTAAAAAGTTTTAGAGTGACGTCACAATTCAAATACAAGGACTTGCGCAATTAAAGTTAGAGTTTACAAAGCCAACTCAAAACCACAGCGCATAGCCAGGAAAGTATTACAGTGCTAAAAAGAACTTCAATTATCATAATTATCTTATAGTTCTTTAGTTAGTTAATTACCCCTATTCCAGGGTTTTTCATGTTTACATTAATAAATCGAAGTAAACATTTCTTGCACTGACAGGTTTAACACCCGGCTTTCAACTCCCATACAATAAAGGTTTATTATCAGTACAAATAAATTCTCCTTGAATATAGGACTGTAAAGATTAGAAACATTATTGAAACTTTAAGACTTTAAAAATTGTAAAACCATTACAGTGTTAGTTAAAATTTTTTTGTGAAGAGACTATTCCAGTCCACTAATTAATAAGCTACAAAAGACATGTGTATGTATACATCAGTCTAGAGCCTACACTGTGTTGAAAACACAAACTCCATGTGTGCCTACAGAGAAGCCAACCAGAATTATTTCCTTGATTGTCACCAAGGAAAAAAAGGAAAGATTAATACTAATAAAAGATAAAAAATATATAAACATTATCTCATGTAACTCTTAAGTTTAAGGATACAAGAGATATTACAGTGTTCATTGAGGCCAGGGCTATTAAAAGCTTCCAATTTTATCTGCCACTCTAATTCCTTAATTTCGAGGAATAACCCGTAAGGTCCTCCCCGGATATTATGTGGAATATGATCAATGGCTACAAAGTGGAAGCTATGACCACTCTGGTTTATAATATGCTTTGCTAGAGCATTGTCATCTTTCTTTTTCTTAATTGCATAAATATGTTGGTAGATTCTATCCTTAAACCTTTGGTCTGTCTTACCTACATAATATGCCGGACAGCAGTCACATGTAGCCAGGTAAACTATGGATCTGGTGTTGCAGTCCATTTTATAGAAAATGTCATATTTCTTACCTCTAATTTGGAATGTCGAACCTGTTCTTACAAATTTGCACCAATTACAATGGCCACATGTAAACGTGCCTTTCTGTTTTGAGAAGAAATCCAACTTTTTGTTTCTTTCTAACAGGCTTTTAAGATTATTACCTCTCCTATAGACAATAGGTGGTAAAATTTCAAATTTTTCAGAAAATTGAGGATTACTGGTGATGAAATACCAGTTCTTGTGTATAATAGATCTTATAGCAGTAGAGTCCAAGTTAAAAGTGGTTATAAAGCTGTTTCCAAAATTGGATCCTGAGTTGCCTGAATTACTACTACTATTATTACTCTGTGTTGCTAAACTGGTGTCAATTAGGGCTAACCTTGTTGTAGATGTGTCTATAGTGTCGTTAGAGGTGAGATGACTACTAGCTAGCAAAGGTGCGTATAGTCCAGTCTGTCTTTTGTGTCTGACTTCTTGTGTAAGTTCCAAGATTAAATCCTCAGGGTAATCCCTACTTGAGAACATCCTTCCAAGTGTAATGCATTCTTCATCAAAACTTTCAACTGTATTACACATTTTTGAAGCCCTGATTAACTGGCCTTTCACCACAGATCGTTTTTGTCTATATGGGTGCTGGCTAGAGAAGTGGAGAAATGAGTTACAATAGGTCGGCTTTCTGAAGATGGAGGAAAGAAAGCCGCCTCTTGAAATATCCTTCTCAAGCCTAACATCCAGATAGTCAATTTCCAAAGTTGAAAAATGGTAGGTGAATTTAAAGAAGTCAGTAGTATTATTCAGATAGTTCACCAAAATGCCAGCCTCAACATTGTTCCCTTTAAATAGAATAAAGATATCATCCAAATACCTAGTATAATAAGAGACTTGATGTTGAAACTCTTTATTGTGTATCAGAAATTGTTTTTCCCAAAATGCAACAAATATGTTTGCCACACTAGAGCCGCAGGGCGAACCCATTGCGATGCCCTGTGTTTGCAAAAAATATTGTTGCTCAAATAAGAAAAAATTAGAAGAAAGGATGATGTCTAATAGTTCAGCAACAGTGTCAGCTTCTAACTGTGGTGCCCCCAATTCACCTAGTATAATGCTAACCCATTCGACAGCCTCATTGTGTGGGATCGAGGTGTATAGATCGACCACATCAATGGTAAGAAAATTATAGGCCGAAGGGATATTATTTATATCTTGAAGAAAAGACCAAGAGTCTTTGCAAATGTGGGGGATAGACTTAAGGTATTTACTCAAGATTTTATCAACCAGACGTGCACAGGGGTGGGTCATAGATGACCTACCATCCACCAAGGCCCTCATTGGAGGATTTAACAAATCTTTATGTATTTTTGGAATTCCAAAAATTACTGGGACCTTGGGGAATGTGATGTCTATATAGTGGTAGGTTTCTTTGTAAGTATTAGCCCAGAGAGTATTTAAGCTGTGACTTTTTGTTTTTCTTGATCTGAAGAAGTTTGTTTATTGGAATAAACAAAAAGTGCTTTATCATTTCGTTCTGTGCTACTGTGTGGTTTCTTCTCTATTTTGTTTTTCAGTAAAGCAATTATACTTTTATTCTGCTGACAGAGTAATACAGTCATTTGTATATCAAACAGATTTGTACAGGTGCTTGTGTTGAAAATAAATTTATAAAGCTGCTTATGTTAAAAATGTAGCAACAGCTGGTCTTGCTGGACAGAAAAAAATATATACCTGTATGCCAGACTGTATTGCAATTGTTGAAATTAATGTATTGTAACAGAGAATACTAGAAGAGAAGAGGTTAATCTCAGTTTAGCTAACCTTGAAAAATAGTCTGAAATTAAATTACCTGGTTAGGCCATAAAGATTGTATCTTATGGTTCTGATTGCAGCCAGAGACACATGTCTGTGAAGACCAGGACTAGAAATTCTGCTGTATTGTCCTTAGGGATGACTGCAAACTGGGCCATAGTAGAAAACACATCTGACACAGATATCCTTCAGAAGGGTCTCACAGAAACGGATAACTGGTGCCAGAGCCATGGCCTAAAGTTAAATGCCAAAAAATGCATAGTCATACCCTTCGGGAAAAACAAGGTTACCCCTAGCTACCAAATAGGTGGCAATCCACTGAGCACAGAAGAAGTTATCAGGGACCTGGGGACCCAGGTTGATAGTAGTCTGTCATTCGACACCCATGTAGCTAAAGTAGTTAGGAAGACCTTCTACATTGCCCACCTTATCATGAAGGGAATCTCATCTAGATCAAGGGAGGTCATAGTCTCCCTTTACTCAACACTCATCAGACCAATGATTGAGTACAATGCCCCATTCGGAATGTATCTGACCCGACACTTGCAGCAGCTGGAGAGGCCACAAAGTTCCTCACCAAAAGGATAAAGGGTCTCAAAAATCTGTCCTATGCTGCCCGACTGAAAGAACTCCAGCTCTATTCAGTCGCCACCGCTTGCTCAGAGGTGACCTTTGCCTAACATACAAGGCCATGTCAAACCCAGATTTGATGAATATGCTTCACCTCAAAAAATCTAGATCCATCAGAGCCACAAGGGCGTGAGACTTAAACCTCGACACGGCTATTAATAGGACATGCTGGAGGGATAGATTCATCACCCAAAGACTCCCTATGCTGTGGAACAAAATCCCGGTATATGTGAGGCAGAGCACCTCGCTGGCCTTGTTCAAGAGAAATCTTGACCAATGGATGGGAGATCGCAGATATACCCCAGGGATTACCTCAGTGTCACTGCTCGACAGAGGCACAGCAAAATAATGGGTATAGTTCCCCATACTAAAGGGGTGGCGTAAGCCACAAAACGATGGGCTAGGCTTGTAAATGCCCTTGGGCAGATAGCCTAGTATGAACCTATGAACCTATGAACCTATAAAGGTTTATTATCAGTACAAATAAATTCTCCTTGAATATAGGACTATAAAAATTAGAAACATTATTGAAACTTTAAGACTTTAAAAGTTGTAAAACCATTACAGTGTTAGTTAAAAATTTTTTGTGAAGAGACTATTCCAGTCCACTAATTAATAAGCTACAAAAGACATGTGTATGTATACATCAGTCTAGAGCCTACACTGTGTTGAAAACACAAACTCCATGTGTGCCTACAGAGAAGCCAACCAGAATTATTTCCTTGATTATCGCCAAGGAAAAGAAGGAAAGATTAATACTAATAAAAAAAAATATATAAACATTATCTCATGTAACTCTTAAGTTTAAGGATACAAGAGATATTACAGTGTTCATTAAGGCCAGGGCTATTAAAAGCTTCCAATTTTATCTGCCACTCTAATTCCTTAATTTCGAGGAATAACCCATGAGGTCCTCCCCGGATATTATGTGGAATATGATCAATGGCTACAAAGTGGAAGCTATGACCACTCTGGTTTATAATATGCTTTGCTAGAGCGTTGTCATCTTTCTTTTTCCTTATTGCATAAATATGTTGGTAGATTCTATCCTTAAACCTTTGATCTGTCTTACCAACATAATATGCCGGACAGCAGTCACATATAGCCAGGTAAACTATGGATCTGATGTTACAGTCCATTTTATAAAAAATGTCATATTTCTTACCTCTAATTTGGAATGTCTAGCCTGTTTTTACAAATTTGCACCAATTACAATGGCCGCATGTAAACGTGCCTTTCTGTTTTGAAAAGAAATCCAACTTTTTGTTTCTTTCTAACAGACTTTTAAGATTATTACCTCTCCTATAGACAATAGATGGTAAAATTTCAAATTTTTCAGAAAATTGAGGATTACTGGTGATGAAATACCAGTTCTTATGTATAATAGATCTTATAGCAGTAGAGTCCAAGTTAAAAATAGTTATAAAGCTGTTTCCAAAATTGGAACCTGAGTTGCCTGAGTTACTACTACTATTGTTACTCTGTGTTGCTAAACTGGTGTCAATTAGGGCTAGCCTTGTTGAGGATGTATCTATAGTGTCGTCAAAAATAAGATGACTATTAGCTAGCAAAGGTGTGTATAGTCCAGTCTGTCTTTTATATCTGACTTCTTGTGTAAGTTCCAATATTAGATCTTCAGGGTAATCCCTACTTGAGAACATCCTTCCAAGTGTAATGCATTCTTCATCAAAACTTTCAGCTGTATTACACATTTTTGAAGCCCTGATTAACTGGCCTTTCACCACAGATCTTTTTTGTCTATAAGGGTGCTGGCTAGAGAAGTGAAGAAATGAATTACAATAGGTCGGCTTTCTGAAGATGGAAGAAAGAAAGCCGCCTCTTGGAATATCCTTCTCAAGCCTAACATCCAGATAGTCAATTTCCAAAGTTGAAAAATGGTAGGTGAATTTAAAGAAGTCAGTAGTATTATTCAAATAGTTCACCAAAATGCCAGCCTCAGCATTGTTCCCTTTAAATAGAATAAAGATATCATCCAAATACCTAGTGTAATAAGAGACTTAGTGTTGAAACTCTTTATTGTGTGTCAAAAATTGTTTTTCCCAAAATGCAACAAATATATTTGCCACACTAGAGCCGCAGGGCGAGCCCATTGCGATGCCCTGTGTTTGCAAATAATATTGTTGCTCGAATAGGAAAAAATTAGAAGAAAGGATGATGTCTAACAGTTCAGCAACAGTATCAATTTCTATCTGTGGTGCCCCCAATTCACCTAGTATAATGCTAACCCATTCGACAGCCTCATTGTGTGGGATCGAGGTATATAGATCGACCACATCAATGGTAAGAAAATTATAGGCCTCGTCGAAAGGGATATTATTTATATCTTGAAGAAAAGACCAAGAGTCTTTGCAAATGTGGGGGATAGACTTAAGGTATTTACTCAAGATTTTATCAACCAGACGTGCACAGGGGTGGGTCATAGATGACCTACCATCCACCAAGGCCCTCATTGGAGGATTTAACAAATCTTTATGTATTTTTGGAATTCCAAAAATTACTGGGACCTTGGGGAATGTGATGTCTATATAGTGGTAGGTTTCTTTGTAAGTATTAGCCCAGAGAGTATTTAAGCTGTGACTTTTTGTTTTTCTTGATCTGAAGAAGTTTGTTTATTGGAATAAACAAAAAATGCTTTATCATTTCGTTCTGTGCTACTGTGTGGTTTCTTCTCTATTTTGTTTTTCAGTAAAGCAATTATACTTTTATTCTGCTGACAGAGTAATACAGTCATTTGTATATCAAACAGATTTGTACAGGTGCTTGTGTTGAAAATAAATTTATAAAGCTGCTTATGTTAAAAATGTAGCAACAGCTGGTCTTGCTGGACAGAAAAAATATATACCTGTATGCCAGACTGTATTGCAATTGTTGAAATTAATGTATTGTAACAGAGAATACTAGAAGAGAAGAGGTTAATCTCAGTTTAGCTAACCTTGAAAAATAGTCTGAAATTAAATTACCTGGTTAGGCCATAAAGATTGTATCTTATGGTTCTGATTGCAGCCAGAGACACATGTCTGTGAAGACCAGGACTAGAAATTCTGCTGTATTGTCCTTAGGGATGAACTAATTGCTAACCTGGAAGGGCGGAAGTTTCCGAAATGGTTTTATAGCTTCCAGATGCTATAACACACCTTAGCAAAGCTCTATGTGTGTATGGTGACACGTATGTACAAGATTCTGGCACAGTTTCTTGTAAAGGGGTAGTGCAGAAGCCAGAAGTCATGTGACCAGATGTATGTGATACCATTCTGTAATCCAGAACTGAAATGATGTTTTAATACTAGATGAGACAGGAGTCTCATGGCAGTCTGTTTGTGAAACTTGACAAAGAAGGCCCACTTACACACTTCGTATTGCCTTGCTCTATTAAGTAGGAAACAGTAATTCTTTATCTCAGTCAGGAAGATATAGTGAGAGATATAGTGAGATTAGTTAAGTATTTTTTTTGTATCTGTGTGAACCTTTCCATCTGTGTTATCTTTAATATTTCCCATGACTGAAACTCTGGTGTTTATTGTAAATAGATATTTAGTATTTTCATGTTCTTTTATTATTATTAATTATATTTAAACTTTTCATTGTAGCTGGTCTTTTAGAGAATATTTTAAACTTTGACAGTACTTATATTTGTTTGGTGACATGGTGGCCACTCCTGAAAGCCTTGCTGCATTGGTCAAACACTACCATTTGTATTACTATCAATTTTACTCAGTATAATTGGTTACCATTGTAAGCACCTTAGAGTAGCTGGTTTTGGAGTGTTCTGGTGGCAGTAGCTACCTTATAGTCTGGGCAGAGGGTGCATAGCTGGTAAATCTGTGTCTGCCTTTCCCAGTGTGTGTGTGTGTGTGTGTGTGTGTGTGTGTGTGTGTGTGTGCGTGTGTGTGTGTGTGTGTGTGAAAATCAAATCTCAAAGAGTGTGAGCATCAGCTACTTGGAGCAGGAACACAGGGCACTGACTTTACAGAGAGGGTGGTGGAAGACTTGGCTTGGAACACTCTGCTTAAGACTCAGCTCTACAGCTGTGCCAGGGTGGAGTCTTATATGGGGCCAGGAGAGACAGAGGGAAACCCAGCCCTAGGATGTGCTCCCTGCATGCTTTTAAGGGAAGTAGTGCTTGGTGCAGAGAGCTACATCTGGAAATACTATATCTACTTTTTGTTCCAACTGAATGTGCCTCTCCTTGATTACTGTTCGAGAGGAGGGGTGTCAAATATTGTTGAGCAGTGGTGTGGATATTAATTGAACTTCTGTAGCCTGTAGGCAGTTGTCACTAAAGGTGTGTGTACTCTCAAGGTAAACAAACAGAGTTTCATTTTCAGAACAGTTTTATTTATTTTTGTTAGTTTAGCTTAGTCAGTGAAAGCAGGCAAAGATGCTAGCATTGGATCATGGCAAGCTGGCAAAGAACCAATTGGCCAAGGTGTGTGAAGCCAAAGGTCTGGTGCATGCCAACCTGACTAAAGAAGAAATTATTTCAGCCTTAATTGCAGCTACTGCACAGACCAGCAACATTCGTGTTGATGGGGATGTGCAACCCCCAGAAACAAGACAGTTAACCTTTTCCTCAGAAGTCTGTCTGGAGTTAAAGAGACTTTAAATGGATGGCAAACATTTGGAATTAGAATCAGCAGAGAGACTGAGGTATTTGGAGGCCAAAAAAATGAGAAAATGTGGCATTTGGAGGCTGAAGAAACAATGCCAACATGAGAGGGAGATGCTGACTCTTTGCCATGGTCATGGAGGTAATGGGAAATGGAATAACCATTCCAAAGAAGCAATAAAGAGTATGTAAACAGTATAATATTGGCCAAGGGTTCTGAGTACGGTTCCTGACCCCCTTACTCCATGGTAAAGCAGTAACTGCCATTTCTAAATTGCCTGATACTGATTGTTTAAACTATGATAAAGTTAAACAATGTTTATTGTAATTTATTATTCATTTCCAGTTTAATGACCGGGGAAGTCCACTGGGCCAAGCAGAGACCATTTTCAGTGGATGCCTGGGGAGAGAGGCTCCAAAAGCAATTAACAGAATATATCACAAGTAAAGTATGGAATATACAGTATACAAAAAAAAAATTTAAAATACAAATACAAAATCAGGGAGTATACGTTTAAAAAAACACAAATGTTAAAATATAGATAAAGTCAAAAGTAATACAGATAATATAATTAAAAGTACAAGTCATAAAGTGTTTTTACAAGTTTAGTGTTTGTTCTAACAATAATGTTAATGATCAGAGGTGATAGTAGATGAGACTGATGGGAGGTTTGAAAAAGATGACAGTGTAATTTAGGTGTGAAAGGAGCAGGAACAGTCCCAGTTTGAGGTTAGGTAAGAATGGAGGAGAAATTTGAAATGAGTGGTTGTGAGTACAGCGGAGGGAGAGGGGAGAGAATTCCATAGTTTAGCTAAGGAGTGTGATAGAAATATTTGGCCAGGCAGGTGAAGGGGTTTATAGATTTTAAGGAGATTTTGTTTTTCAGATCTAAGAATATGACTGGGGAGGTAAAGCGTTAAGATAGATGAAAGAGACTGACAGATGGAGGGTTGGAATATGAGTCTGTATGCAGTGGTGAGTTTTATGAATTTCAGGAAATTAGGAAGCTCAAGCCAGTTTAAGGACTGGAGAGACAATGTGTATATGTTTTAAGTTAACACCTGAAGCTTTCAGGAAAAAGTTTTGTGAGAATAGACACAAGGCAGATGAAAGTGTATGTGCTTATATTGCTCAGTTAAACACTTATTTTCATAGGTGGGTGAGTGGGTGCCAGGAAACCACTTTTGAAAGGCTGACAGACCCTTTGATGAGGGAACAAGAACTTAGCACTTTGCCTGAGGACATACAAATCTGGCTGGCAGACTGGGAGTGTAACTGTGCAGATGAGCTGGGGAGAAAAGTGGATCTCTACTAGCAAGCAAGGCATCACTGCACAAGAATGCATACCCAGTGCTGCACATGGCTATAAGAGGACCCATGGTGGACAGCCTAAACTACTCCAAAAGAGTCCACCAGTAACAGAGGAAACCACTAGCTCAGGTACATGGCCAGGATTAGGTTTAGCTGCTTTAAATGTAACCACTGGGGCCATGTAGCATACAGATGTCCATGGAAGCAAGGTGGGGAACAAAAGGTGGGAGAGATGGCAAGTGGAAATAACAGAATGCCAGGGGTAAGTTGTCTGGAGACAACAGGGCTACTAGGCTATCACCAGGGTTTATATCCTATCTTAGTGGATGGGAAACAGGGCACTGCTAAGAGAGATACAGCCTCTGACACAACCATTGCCAAACCTGCAGTAGTTAGAGCAGTACTTGCTTGGGCAGTCCATTCCAGTCAGAGCTTTATGAGGGACCCCATTCCAAATGCCTTTGGTCTGGGTTCACCTTGACTAGGAGGGTGGAAAAGGAAGCAAGGAAGTAGCTGTGTTTGAAAATATCCCTGCAGATGTCCTGATAGGCAATGGTTTTGATAATTCAGTACCTTGTGTGCATGGTGTTACAGTCAGTCAGGCATGTGGGGCTGGTAGCCTGGGAGAGACCCAGACAGACCCCACATCTGAAGCCAGGGCTAGTGAGGTGGCTATTTTAGTGAGGGGGCTACCCTGTAGTAGTGAGCCTGAAGGTGGGCCACAGCTGCTGGTAGGTACTGATGTTCCCTTGGGCAAAGTGACTGCAAGGGCATAGGTGAGTGGTAGTACCCAGGCTGATAGTGAGGCACTGCTGTCAGAGGATACCAGACTTCCTGTGGAAGGGGAGCTGGGAAGGTCACAAAGGTACAGTTGAGCAAGCTCAGCTCTTGGACCATACATTAGGCTCAAGAGAGGCAGCTAGGGAGGCACCTGCTTCTCAAGGAAAAGGGCGTTGGTATACTAGAACAAAGAGAGTGGACCCCTGAGGCAGAGCTAGATGGTGAGATAATACAGCAGTTTGTAGTGCCCAGAGCCTATCATTTGGCACTTCTAGTCATAGCCCATGACATTCCTTTTACAGGTCATATGGGCATAAAACATACCAAGAGAAGTATTATACAGAACTTTTATTTACTTGAGATTGCAAGGGAGGTAACAGGGTACTGCAGGACCTGTGAGCAGTGCCAAAAAGTAGGAAAGACAGGAGACAAGGTCAAAGCTCCTTTAATACCTTTGCCTGTGATTGAGGAGCCATTTCAGAGGGTAGCTATGGATATTGTGGGGCAACTGAGTACCCAAAGTTCCACAGGGAAGAAGTACATCCTGGGACACAAAGCACTGGTTTCAGAGAGAGGGTGGTGAAGGACATGGTTTGGAACATTTGGGTAAAGACTCAACTTTACAGCTGTGCCAGTGGGGAGTCTTATTTGGGACCTTGAGAGAGAAAGGGAAACCCAGCCCTAGGACTGGATGTGCTCTCTGTGTGCTCTTAAGAGAAATTGTGCTAGGTGCAGACAGTTGCATATGGAAAAACTGTGTGTATCTATTTTTTGTTCGAAGTGCCTTGCGGGTATCAGTGGTGAGGATTGAGCCTCCTTGATTACATGCCCAGAGGGAGTCACACAATTCACTGGATATTTTTTAATGAAGATGGCAAAAAGCGTGACAAGTGTGGAGCCTTGAGAGACTCTTAAGTAATAGGACAACTGAAGACTAGGAGCATTATGTTTCTTTCTCTGAAAAAGACCATTAGAATGTCTTGAAACTAGGACAAGTATTTGGTTTAATGTCTAGGTGTAGTATATGGCTGAGTGAGAGTGAATGGTCAACAAAATTAAAGACCTTAGTGTGGTCTATGCTTACTGTCATAGATTATTCTTCAACCTTTTAATAAGTAGTCAATTTGTTAATGATCAAAGTGCATTCTTTGTGTTGTGTCCAATTTAGGATCCGCATTTTTATTGAGAAAAGTTTGTTCTGGTTCATTTAGGAGGACAGATGGATGTCAATTAGTTTTTCAAGTAATTTCACTAAAACAGGAAGTGTCGCGATAGGCTGAAAATCAGAAGTGTTGCCTCTTTTGGGTTTTTTAGGTTGCAGTATGAGAATTGTTGTATTCTACATCATTGGCATAATGTTGTAGATAGACAGATAAACAGAGAAACGTGTGTGTGTGTGTAAAACACAGGAGCAATGATGTAGTTTTTAAAGTGGTACATAAACCATGGCTAGAGGTTGTCAGAGTTTGTGGGTTTGTCATTTGGAATTTACTTGAGGAGAATTTTAATGTCTGAGTTGAATGCATTTGAAGTATGTACAGTGGAGTACAAAGGAAGAGGGGAGAAAGGATGGTTGAAGATTAAGAAAAGCTGATAAAAGTATTGACAGCTTACTGACTTCTTTGAGAAAATGTATGGCAGTAAATTGGCTTGTGATATCTGCAAATGAATTTTTAAGGTGTAGTGTTTGTAGATTTACAGGTTGTGAGTTGGTTAGCTTTCCTTCAGAAGTATTCCAGTTTGTGTGCCATTGACTATTTCTTAGTCTATGGCTTGCTTGTTTAGACAGGGGCATAAAAAAGTGAAACTGTGATGTATATCTGGCTTAGGATTTTAGCTTCAAATTGTGCCATGCTTCATCTCTTGGGATAAGGAGGGCTTTTGGTTACAGTGGATATAAAAAGTGTACACACCCCTGTTAAAATGCCAAGTTTTTGTGATATAAAAAAATGAGACCACAATAAATAATTTCAAAACTTTTCCCACCTTTAATGTGACCTATAACCTGTACAATTCAATTGAAAACCAAACAAATCTGGTTAGGGGAAAGATATAAAAAACAAAAAAAAGACATACAATAAGCTGGTTGCATAAGTGTGCACACCCTTAGACTAATACTTTTTTGAAGCACCTTTTGATTTAATTACAGCAGTCAATCATCTTGGGTAGGAGTCTATCAGCATGGCACATCTTGACTTGGCAATACTTGCCCACTCTTCCTTGCAAAAGCACTCAAAATTTGTCAGATTGTGAGGGAATCTTTTGTGCACAGCCCTCTTCAGGTCACCCCACAGATTTTTTTTTTTTGCTTAGGTTGGAAAGGTATGTGATTTTTTTCAAAAATGTTAATGTAATTACTGCCAAAAGGAGACAAGGACAGTAATCTGTAGATAGCAATAATATGGTTGTTCACTGTAACTTGAAGTTCTATGTAGGGACCACAAAGGACGTGTCATGAGATAATGGGGTCCCTGATAAAGACACCCCCCCACAGTTACCAGTGGCTATGAAGGCATAACAGATGCTGAAGCCACACAGAGGGAGCACACTCTTATTTCAGTGACAGTCTCTGTAATTAAACAGATAGCTGAAATCTATAAACATGGGAGGTACTCCTCATGACACTAACTTTTTTTTTTATTAATGGAAAATACCACTGTATCTAATTTGACAAGGGGAAGGGGACAGCAAGGTATGACCAAATGAAGGTATACTGATTAAAATATCAAAAATGCTTCCTCTCACTGGATGGTTTCACTTCTTTTTTCCAATGAATACATTTTAAAGGAAATTAAGGGTGCTCTGGGTCTATTTACTGTTGGAATTGTTACTGTTCTAATTATAATACTGGAAGAATAAGTGGGAGATGAGTTGTAATGAAGTTATCCATGATTGTGTTATTAATCACTAGCTTTTCTAAGTTAAGAACATATTTTTCATGCACGTTTGAGATAGCAGAGGGGTGCAGTATCAATCATCTTCAATGTGTAAATGCCAAACATTCAGTTCTTCTCCTGTTTGAACTCAGTTCCCTACACTGTTATGGCATCTCTCAACAGCAACTAGACAGCCAACTTAATCTCCTCTGTCCTGCATAGTCATAAAAACTGATTAATATGCATTGCACATTTCCATGCCATTGTTATTATATTAACCTCCAGAGAAGGGCTTCTGTCCACCACCATAAAGCAAGGCTGTGCAAATGTAATTATTAGAGAATAGTGCCAAACTCCTTAGCAGTGCACACACTCCTTATTAACTGTTCAATAATAGGAGTAAACCTCCTTAAAAGCTAATAACATAACTCCTTAGCAGTAAAACCACTCACGAATCATGAAACTGTTGTGAACTGATAGGACACAGCACAACTCTCTTTAGCAGTAAACGAATCGGGACTGGGACTGAAGTGAAAACCACTTGTGAATCATAAAACTGATGACACAACACAAGTCTAGTCTCCTTAGCAATAAATAAATCAGGACTGAAAACCACACGGGAATGAATAAATCAGCTCAGGAAGCAACTAGCAAAGCAAAACTGTAAATACTGTAACATAATTACTTAGTCAAGCTTTGTTTCCTAACCAAGCTGTTTCCATTTCTTGATGTCTTTTTGCTTAAGATTGTGTCAGACCATGAGAATTTGAGTCCCTATGTGGGAACATTACTAAAGCTCTGTACAAAATATGCTGTCCTACATTTTCTAGTGTTATCTAACATCTTATAAAACCTATGTAATATTGTCTATCTGGAGCTTTTCTCCCCGGGCCTCTGCTGAAAATGGACATGTATCCAGTCGGATTATCCTGGTAAACAAATGTAAAATAAATAAATAAAATAAATAAATAAAACTAACTTTCCTTACCGCAAGAAAGCTTGGCAGCAATGATCAGCACTCAGGGGAGGTCAGCATACAGAATAGCTAGTATTAACTTCCACGAGCTTTCAACATTAGCGTGCAATGCATGGGTCCTCCTTTTGCAGCTGTAAAAGTGTGTGTGTGGGGTGCTCCCACTCTCCCACCCCCTCACTCTATGGTTCCGGCACCCTTGTCTTTTGGTGATGCAAAGTGTTTGTGCACCAAATATACCTTTTAGAATTATGGCCAAAAAGTTCAACCTTAACACATTTTCCCACCTGCTTTTGGCAGACTTGATGTATTGTTTTGCAAATTTTAGCCAGGCCTGGATGTTTTTTTTGTGTAAGAAAAGGATTCCATTTTGCAACCCTACCCCATAGTCCAGACATATGGAGAATATGAGAGATTGTTGTCACATGTAGCACACAACCAGCACTTGCCAGAAATTCCTGTAGCTCTTTCAGTGTTGCTTTAGGTCTCTTGGCAGTCTCTCTGACCAGTTTTTGTCTTGTCTTTTCATCAATTTTGGAGGAACGTACAGTTCTTTGCAACATCAATGTTGTCCCATATTTTCTCCACCTTTTGATGACAGTCTTCACTGTGTTCCATGGTATATCTGATGCTGTGGAAATTTTTTTGTACCCTTCTCCTGGCTGATACCTTTCAGCAATGAGATCCCTTTGATGCTTTGTTGGCTGCCTGCAAACCATGGCTTTTGCTGTAGCAGGCAACTGAGTAAATGTAAGGAAAATCCTACTAGGACAGCTGAATTTTATTTGGGGTTAATCAGAGTCTCTTTAATTGATGGCAGGTGTATACCCAAGTAGACTGAATGTTGTAATTAAATCAAAAGCTGCTTCAACAAAGTATTAGTTTGAGGGTGTTCACAGTTATGCAACCAGCTTGTTGTACGTTTTTTATTTTTTATATTTTCCCCCTAATAGATTTGTTTGTTTTTCAATTGAATTGTACAGGTTATAGGTTACACTAAAGGTGGGAAGGTTTTGAAATGATTTATTGTGGTCTTATTTTTTTATATAAAAAAGCTGACATTTTAACAGGGGTGTGTATACTTTTTATATCCACTGTCTATTCTTAGCCAGGGTGTTCATCAGGAGTATTTGCAGAGTCTTGAGATTTTGAGAAACAATGTGCCCTGGAGTTGCAAAAGGGTAGTTGTAAGGATTTTAGCTGCAGGATTTATGCTTAGAATGCATAGAACATTAGATCAGTCATGATTTGCTAAATATGCTTTAAGGTTGTTGCTGTCTTGGGTTGACTGTGGCTGGAAGGTGATTACTTAGGATGGATGTCTTATCATGGTGATGTTTTGAAGAAACTCCAACTGTACTCGGTTGCATACCACTTACTCAGAGGTGATCTCTGCCTGACATACAAGGCCATGTCCAGCCCAGAATTGATGGACATGCTCCATCTAAAAAAAAAAAAAACAAATTCCTGAGAGCCACATGCTCTAGGGATCTAAACCTCACCACAGTGATAAATAGGATGTGCTGGAGCGATAGATTACTGTCCCAGAGACTCCCCATGCTTTGGAACAGAATTCCAATTTACATTAGGCAGAGCCCCTCACTAACACTCTTCAAGAGAAACCTTGACGAGTGGATGGGAAACAAACTTTACCCCAGGGATCACTGCAGTGGCTCTGCTGGACAGAGGCACAGGGAACTAATGGCTCTGCTGGACAGTGGCACAGGGAACTAATCTAAGGGGGCAGCGAAAGCCAACACATTCTGGCTATGCTTATAGATGCCCTAGGGCAAATAGCCTAGTACTTACCTATGAGCCTATATAAGCATGTTTGGCCTGACTGGTAGAGAGCAGAAAAAAAGGCTATTGTTAGATTAGGTTAGTTTTGTTAGAGGAGAAGTAAGGAAATGTATAGATTGCTTGCACTGAAAAGTCTATGTAGAAAAGTAAGCATTAAATGATTTGATCACTTTAATTAGAGATCCTAACTTCAATGGAGCAGCATTAGCAGCAAAATCAGTGTTCATAGTTATGCATTGTCATATTTCTACTAAGCAGAGAAAAACAGACACGTGTTTTTATTTCTTGATCTGATTTTAAATTCATTTTAACAGTCTGAATTTGCTTTAGCTAAGGTCTTTAAGCCTATATTAGTTATTTGGGTACATAGTTGCACTTTCTTTTTTGCTGTGTAAGTGGTCTAAATGTTGTTATTAAGCCCTGGTTTTATTCTTGTGTAGTGAGTGTGTGCCAGGCTAGTTTAGTATTTGTCTTTGTGTTGGGGCAGTTCTAGGCCAGTCAAATCAAATCTAAGGGTCTGAGAATTCCAAAGTTGGCATCTGCTGTTATTTTTTTAAGTTATTTTTGCATTTAATTGTTCTACGAGACATGGAAAGATAGGTACTTGTTTTCATTTCTTGGACTGCCTTTAAATTTATTTTAACAGTCTGAATTTGCTTTAGCTAAGTTCTTTAAGCCTATATTAACGATTCTAGTACATAGTTACACTGAATTTTTGATGTTTAAATGGTCTCACTGTTATTATTTTGCCCTGTTCCATTCTTGTGTACTTGATTGTATGTCTGGGTCATTCAGCACCTGTCTTATTATGGGGCAGTTCCAGGCCATTCATCTCAGATCTGAGGTTCTAATTGTTTTTTCCTCCTATCCACCATGTAGTTGTGTTCATCAACCAGTGTATCTGTTGTTGCAGACAAAGACATTGCCCATCTCTATACTGCCTTTTTTAAGCAATGCCAACAGTATAAACCTACCAACATAATGAAGTAAGTTAAGGAAAATATGAAGGTGCTACTGATCAATGCTAGGGGTCTGAATAAGAATATCCACTCCCTACGAGCCCGTCTCACCCTGGAAGACATTGACATCTGTGTAGTCACTGAGACAGGGATTAAAATATCAGAGAGTACTCCAGCTGTGAAGGGGTATAATAGCTTCCACATGTTTAGGTACATCCAGAAGAGACTTGCATCAAGGCTGGTAAGGCTGGATGATGGTCTAGAGCTTATTCATGTCCAAATAACCATTAGGAAGATCCCATGGCATATATTAGCTAGCTACGGAACTCCCTCTATGACAAAAGAAAACCACGTCTATCTACAGGAACTAGAATCACTTAGTACTAAGCCTAATATCATTTTCCTAAATGAGCTAAACTATCCAACTATCGACTGAGAAACCCACACCACCACTAGTGTACAAGCAAAGAGATTCCTGGACTTTGTCAATACAAATGCACTGGAACAATTAGTCGGAGTACCCACTAGGGAGAATACTATTCTGGATCTTGTCCTTACTATTATGGGAGCATTTTGTACTATCCCTTGCATATCTTCATCATTTGTTAGGTCTGACCATAAAGCAGTCTCCTTTGAAATAAAACTGAAACCAAAGATCACTTTCACTCAAGGTACCTTTAAAACTTCTGTAAGACAAACTATCTCCTCCTAAGTGATACAATGGGAGGCTTCAAATCTCCACCAAATCTTATTAACTCTACCGAAAACACAGAAATGTATACCACCACACGATACCAGCATGTAAACAGCTAAATACATGCAGTTGTACCCTATAAGAACAAATGCAGGGTAAACCCAAGAAACTAACCCACATGATGGAACCATAATATCAACAAGCTTTATCATAAAGGAAAATAATTTTGACCAAAAGTAAGAAGAGCAACTCCCAGAATGTAAGAGCCTTTGTCACAGAAATAAACAAACAACTCAGAAGATTATTAAAATCCACCAAAGCCAAATTTGAAGCTAAAATAGCTATCCAAGCCAAAGGCAATCACAAACATTTTTTAGTTTTGTTTGTAATCTTAAAAGCACAATGCATCAATGATCTGAACTGATTGTGAATATTACCTACAATGAGGCTGAAGATAGGGCAAACTTACTGACTAATACATTTTGCTCTAACTTTACCACTCTCCTGTGTCTACCCCTCAAGATATACCAGAAACTGTCATGCCTCCAGCTATCACATAAGACCAAATCCTAAGAATTATACCAAATGCTAAAAATACTGCATTGATGGATCCTGACAATATCCTTGGATGCAGTTTATCTAAAATGAAGAATGATTTAGCCACAATTCTAACAACACTGTTCAGTCCCTGCCTCCATACAGGTTTTGTGTGAAGTGAATGGAGAACAGTTACATCCATAGCCCTGTATAAGGGAGGACATTCCACAGACCCAGGCAATTATATACTGATAAGCCAGACTAGCCTTATATGCAAAGGCGTGGAAAGACTTATCAAGGAATTAATCAATCAGGATATACAGAACCTCCAAACACACAGATTTTTTTAAAAGGTTACCAAAGCAATGGATGAAGGCAAAATGGTAGACACTGCATACCTCAACTTATGCAAAGCTTTGACACAATTTCCCACTCAGGTATAGTTGAAAAGCTAAATAAACTGGGAATAAACCCCTCTGTCACCTGCTGGACTGGCAAGTGGCTCACAGATAGAATGCAAGTAATAAAAATAGGAGAAGTTACCTCCACAAAGAGAACAGTAAGCATTGGAGACCCCTGGGGTTCTGTGCTAAGACCCCTCCTTCTTGGCATTTACTTTTCTGAAGTAAAACCCAACACAAAAGGGCTTTGGCTGACTAAGTTTGCAGATGACTGTAAGCTAGAAACAGTCAATGAATCCCCAAATGACTTTGCCATCCTGCAGGAAGGTTTGTCTTAAACAAATAAGTGGTGCCAAAGTAATGAACTGAAACTAAGTGCCAAAAAATGCATTATTGTTTCTGTTGGGAAGTAATCTACCTCAGGGAACTACCACATGGACAATACATCCCTAATAATTGTCCCAGTTCTTTGGGATTTGGAGAAGTATGTGGACAGTGACCTAACTTTTGAAAAACATGTTTTGACTGCTGTAAGAAAGTCTTTCTACATTGCACAGCTTATACAAAAAAAGGGAGTGTCTAAATCTAGCAATGTGATTGTTCTCCTTTACTCAGACATCATTAGGCCAATCATTGAATATAATGGCCCCTTTGGCATGATTTGCCAAATACATGCAACAACTGAAATGCCCACAGATATATCTTACTAATTATTTCTAGGATATTATTGAATATTTTTGAAACGTATAATCCTCAACTGTTTTTATTTAATGTCTTTGAAAAAATATTTTATCTCCATTAAATGGAGCTTTTCTCACTTGTCCTCTGCAGAAAATGGGCTCTTGTGACCCAGTCTGACTTTCCCGGTAAGCAAATGTCAATAAATAAATAAAATAAAAGGATACAATACCTAAAAAACATATCCTACATGGACTGACTCAAAGCCCTGTCACTAGTCTTAGTCTCCTACGGACTGCTAAGGGGTGACAAGTGTCTGCCATACAAGGCATTCTCTGACCCATTACTGATGGATTTACTGCACATCAGCAAATCAAATCACATCAGAAATACTTCATCTAGGGATCTAAACTTCTTCTTTAATATCGACAGAATTGTTTTGAGGGACAAGTATTTCTTGCTGAGGATATCACTGCTGTGGTACAAACTCCCCATCCACATATAACAAAGTTCATTGTAGTTAGTTTTATAGATAGGATGCAGAAAATGTACTTCAGGACTGCCCTCTGTACTATTAATGGACAGAAGCATTTCCCCCACAAATATTCTATGGTATGATTCCAGTTATTCAAATTAGGGTGAAATATATAATTATTGACCTTGAGAGGGGTAAGGCCAGACTATAACCAAATTTAATGCATTATTTTGAGCACAAAAAGGGAAATTATCTAGGCTTAAAATGGCCCACAAAGTTGACTAGCCTGGTACTTACTCATGTACCTAAGTAGTGAATAATCTTCTTGGCACAATGTGCACAGGTAAAGAAGTCAGCAGTTAAAGGGATGTGAACCAGATTTTACAGAACCTCTAATATGAAACAGCAGGAGTACCAATAAACAATCTCCAAGGATTCGACCGTGACTAGTTTTTTCAAGGAATGAACTGGAACCATTGAATGTATTGGATTTAAGTTCTGAGGCAGGCATTGAGGTAGGGGGACTTTTGGGTGATCCAGAACTGTTTTTTCGTCATCAGTGATTTGTAAACGAAGTAATTTTGCCATTTTTAATTTTACAGAACTAATTATGACTGATAATTTTTTTAGTTTTTTTTTACCAAGGGCTTTCAATTTGTGCCTTTACATTCTGGATCACCCGCCAACACCATTATTGAACTGAAAATGTTTTTAAGACAGCTTAATTTGAATATACTATTTAAAGGGCAAAAGCAGTTGTTAAGAAAAGTACTTTTAACCCCCCCCCCCATTCACCCCTCTTTAAGAATTTTTGAGGAGCTAGTTGAAAGAGAAATTAGGTCTTTTAAGCAGAAAGGGAGTTACAATGAAAACAACTTTTCAAAAGAGGACTCGGAAGTCCTTGAGATTCTTAAGGAGCACAGAGTTAGGGCAATGAAACCGGACAAAGGTGAGGGGGTAGTTTTGATGTTCAATAATGATTATGAGATTTTCATGTACAATATATTACAAGATACAGGTCAATATGAATTGGTTTCCCGCAATGAAATTAATGTAGCCTATGCCAAAATAAATTATTATTTATATGACCACCTGTTACAGGGTACCTTTAATGAGAAAACTTGCAATTTTTTGAAGGTGGATCAACCAAAAATACCTACAATTTTTGGTATCCCCAAGACCCACAAAGGTATAGAAAACATAACATTTAGACCTATTGTTGCTGGGGCAGGAGGTATAACTGAACCTTTAGCCTTATTTGTGGACGCCACTGTCAGGAAATTTTTGAATTCTATACAGCATATATGTAAGGATTCATGGGAGTTTTTGAAAAAGATCAATAAAGGCATGTTTCAAAAGGAATTATTAATGGCGACTATAGATGTTGTGGAACTTTTTCCCAGTATTCCACACATTGTGGGGATGGAATGGTTCTCCAACATTTTAGTAGGGGAATCAGGGTTACACAGCCAAACTATCAACTTAGTTTTAGAATTCACTGAAACAGTTCTTAACAACAATTTTTTATATTTTAATGGGGAATATTATCACCAAAAAAAGGTGTGGCCATGGGGGCATCTTGTGCCCCCTTGTATGCCAATTGTATTTTATATTTTTGGGAAAATAGATTTATATTCGAGACAGATTGGAACAACTATATAATACATCACAGTAGATTTTTAGACAACATTTGTATATTATGGAAGGGAACCAAGCATGAATTGGACAATTTTTTTCTTACATTAATCAGACATCAGATTTTTTGAGGTTCACTATTGCTGTTGCTGAAAAAAAAACTGGATTATTTGGACATTACTTTATATAAAGATGTTCCAAATAATTGTTTCCAGTCCAAATTATTCTGAAAAAAAACCTTTTTCAACATGTACTTGCATTTCGACAGTGGCCACCCCTTGTATCAAAAAAAGGGGATTATGACGGGGCAGTTAATAAGGGCCTCCAGAATGACTAGTAAGTTTGACGAATTTATTAAGGAGTTAGGTTTTATTAAAAGTTTCTTTTTAGAGAGGAATTACCCGGAAACTCTTATTGACCAACAGATAGAAGAGGTCATTAGCAACAGGGAAAGTAGTTATTTCCCACTTTTAGGGAAAGGGACTATTACCAATATGACAGCCTCTACTGATTTGGAATATGGTCCTGGTATTTTTGTTCACACTTACACTGAAACATCAGATGAGATAGAGAAGGATATTAAAAAAATTTGGCATGTTTTAAAAGTTAATGATGAAATATCAGATTACATACCCCTTCATCCCAGGTTCGTTAGAAAGAGGGATTTGAACCTCAAAGACCATTTAGAGAGAGGGAACAGAGAATGGATAAGCAATAACAATAATAAAAAGAAGGGCAATTTTAAATGTGGATCGTGTCATCAATGCTCTTTTATGTTTAATACCACTTCTTTGTATATTTCCTCTAGAAACTTTCATTTTAATGCCTCGCAACATTTTAATTGTAAATCAAACAGAGTAGTTTATTTAGGGATGTGCATTAATTGCTCTAGTTTTTACATAGGAAAAACTGAGAGGCATTTGAGTAGAAGGGTATATGAGCACCTTTACGAAGTTAGAACTAGGAAAGAATCTAATGTCTTTTTTAAGCATTCCCTTAATTGTCCCAACTTGAATCTCAAGATTTTTGTTTTGGAACAGTTGGACATTGATCCTAGGGGAGGAAGTTGGGAGACTAGACTGGAATACAGGAAATTGCTATGGCAATTAAAACTGGATGCAGGGAAACCTCCAGGATTAAATGATCACATTAGTATTATTAGTGTTCTTAAATTAAGGTCGGCTAGGTTATAGACACATTTACACCATCTTATTTTATTACATTGGAACTTGTTTCCTTTGTTATCTTCTTTGTTTTAGATTAGTTATGGGACATTTATAGATGGATTTCTACATTAGTTCTGCCACTTTATAGTTGGCATGAGTTTACATTTATTTAGAGTGAATTACTTTTACTATTTTTACAAGCCAATATTAAATAGTATTGAACTACTAATATACCTTTATTTTAAGGTATTTTTTGTATATTTTTTAACTTATTTTTTGTAATACATGGTTCCAGGTCTCTTAGAAATGTTCTTGTGCTCAGTTTTTTGTGTCAGTTTTTAATAAAACTACATCATGTTCATTAATTATGTATTAAAAAATTGGGGTTGGGAATTACATGTTTTTTAAAATGATGGGTCACATGATGTCTGCACTGTTATTTAAGCCTATGGTGTGCTTCGGCTGAATTGTTCTGAAGAAACCCGGGATTGATTCCAGGAGAAAGCGCTTAACTGATATTGTTTGAGATTTCACCGTGGGTTTTGTTACTTTGTTTTGTTCCAGTGGAATAAACAACTTTGTGGATTTTATGGACTATTGCCTCTGATTCTTGTGGACTTAAACTAGTCATGGTTGAATCCTTGGAGATTGTTTATTGGTTCTCCTGCTGTTTCGTATTAGAGGTTCTTTGGCTCTTTTTGTCTTGTTGTTCCAGATTTTACAGAACATTAATTAAATATTCTTTATATCTGAGTCTTTAGTCTTTAACAGGTAAGCTTAAGCATTTCTTAGTCTAGATACCTCACTGCCTCTTACCTCTTACCTATGTAAACTATTTCTTGGTACAGGTAAATGTTCTATTAACACCATGCTAATTAAAACATTTGTTTATTTTTACTGTACATTATTTGCTAGTCATCAGATATCATCAATGCCACCTCATGTCCAGTAGTTTCAGGAGTTATTCAAAGTGTTCCTTACACCTTTCATGTGTCCCAAGTTAAGGTCAGAAGCTCTCCATCATTGCTGGAAACAGCTTTGGCAATATCCTGATTGCACCTTCTGAGTCACTGGATGACTGCAGTGGTGGTACTGCAGTAGCGTTGTCGCCTCACAGTAAGGCGTTGTCCTGTTCGATTCTCAGCTAGAACATCTTCTGTGTGGATGGGCGTACCTTCATTGAAGGTTGTGCTTTAGGACCAGCAACTCAGCACGTTAAAATCTACTGCCAATCATTAGCGGACAGGACTTCCACTGTGGCGACCCCTAACCGGGAAAAACCGAAAGACACAACAACAACCTTCTGAGTCACTGGATGGCTTGGCAGAGCCCCTTTGAGACCATGCAAATGCTAATCGTCATGACCTCATGAAATTCCTGTCATTGCAAGGCTTTTAATTCAGTGCCTAAAGCAGCTATTGCTTTCTTGGCATATTGGTGTCAGTCAGCTAAATTCAGAGGATTCCCTACCTAATTTTACAAAATCCTTCTTTCTTTAACGTATAACAGTCTTTCACCATGATCTCAAACAGCACTTCCTAAGTTTCTTAGTATAACAAATGAAGACTAACTTTTGGCCACATCTCCTCGCTGTTGCCCAAATACTAAAGTCTTGAATAAGCCCCATTCAGACTCCACATCCTTGGCCTCCTCAGACACATGGAAAAAGCATTTCTAAAGGTGATGCTTGAATTTAGGTAACATAGAAGCATTGATGGGGCAATTTTAAGATATTGTCACTACATATTATCAGTTACTCTGTCTTAGGTTTCTACCATATATGAAAGTGCTTTACATGAGTGAACTATTTTATAGCTTTGACTAATTCTGTCTATTGGAAATCAATTGACCACTCAAAGTGCAGTAAAACAATTATTTCTTGAGACTACTGTACATTTTTTTTATTTATTCTCTCCTGACTGTTTTACATTATGGAGTTGTATCTTTAAATTTGGGATTGCACAAGGCTTGTTCTGCATTGGGGATAAAGTGAGGCCTACCTCCATGCATAAAATACTTTTTTAAATCAATATCACTAAGGCAAATTTTATTTATAAGGTTCAAGAATTAGGATATATGAAGTTACTCTTGCATGATTGTCGCCTGGACTTGCAAGTTCCTTTCCTAGATTTCATATCCAGGTGCAAAACTTGCCAACTCTGTAGGTTTGCTGTATGATTATATTAAACAAAGTCACCAATTCATTGCATAGATACTACACTAGACTGACCATAGATGGTCAAGAATCAAAAAAGAAAATGTTTTATGCAAGGGGATAAGGCCACCCAGCAGCCCCACATCTCTGCTAATTATATATACCAACTCCAAGATTGCAAAACAGTGGGGAAATGGCAAAATCCCACTTTGTAACAATTGCCCCAAAGCAAATGCTATCATCCTGTTATGAACTGTTGGTCAGATAAAGCAAGTTTCTTTCTTGAACATTCAGTGTACCAAACTGAAGATGAAACAAAGAAACGTGTATGGTATTTATGTTTCACAGACTTTTTTTTTTTGGAAAGCCAAACATGGATTTAAGAGTTTTTGACAGAAGAAAGTTTGCCGAAGATAAACCTGTCATTATCCATATAGTAACTGTTTAACTAATCAAGCATCATGACAAGCTTCTGGTTTTCTTCAGTTTCTTCTAAACCTGTGCAGCGATCTCTAGGAGACCATTATAAAAATATTGAAGTGGTACAGTCATTACATGGTTAATTCCATTTTCTTAATTAAATCTGCATATTCATCAGAAAAAGTTAAACTTACTGAAACAGGACCATTTATTTTCTTTTCCTTTTCTACCCTGCCTTCTTAATACTAGGCTTAATATTTAAATGTATTAAGTATATGAATGTACAATAGCTATCTAACTATGCAGCTTTATCCTAAAGGGTTTGTTTTGTTTTAGTGACACATTACTGTTTGCTTGACAATCATAACCACCTTTCTTTCATACTTTTTCTACATACTGATCCATACCAAATCACTATGTGTATTATACTATGCACATTACAAGAAGAGTTTAATGCTGAATTTTTATATTACAGGTTGACCAGGTTGGGGGGGGGGGGTACAGATCCACCTCTGAGACTTAATGATAAAATTCTAGTATAGCACAGTATAGTCTTTGACTCATTTCACATATTACGTCATATTTTCAAAATGTATTAATGAACAGCTTCTCTACACCTCACTGAGATTCAGATGGATGAAGAACCACACTGCTGGGCTCATCTCCCTGATCCTGACCTTCCTGATACCTGTTTTCCATAAGAAATATCTAATGATACGGCTTGTAAGTATCTACCTGCACTTACTCCTATTTTTGGTGGAGTTTCCCATTTTTTCACATTCGTATAATGGGTCTACCTCTGTTCAATGAAAACACATTTCTTCGAAGAACAGAAGTACGAACCCATTTCAGCTGAAGTGCACTTAACCGAAAGTGCACTTTCACGAATTACACTCTTGCAAACACTGGTTCATCAAACCAGCAATAAATGAAAACAAAACACTGCATACCGAATCATGGTACGGTGGGGATAAGGAAATATGTCCTTCTCCTCACTGTAGTGCGATCTCGGAGTTAGTATATATAAGTACTGGAGATGTGTCCGGCAAAGTAAAACACATTTTTGCAGTAGCTGTACCCCCCACCCCCTCTACTTATATATACTAACTCCGAGATCACACTACAGTGGGGAAAAGGATAGATTTCCTTATCCCTACTGTACTGTGATTCGGTTAACTGATTTTCACAAAAGTGCACTTTTGGTTAAGTGCACTTTCGCTGAAATGGGTATGTACTTTTCTTCTTTGAAGAAATGTGTTTTATTTGAACAGAAATAAACACTGTACAACCATAGAGTTGATATGTAAAGTTCTGGGGTGTAGGTCTCGCCATTGGGGATGCAGAGGGGCTTGCACCTTGCAAAAACACCACTTTTCATTTTTTCATTGGGTTGAATTTCCAACAAGTTGAACTTTGAGGGTTGGTTATTCAAGTTGAAAATCAAAAACATATAGCTGAAGATTCATGAACATATGACTAAGTTGCAGCTTTGGTAGTCTATTGCTTAATTTTCTCAGGCTGTTCTAGTGCAAAAGTCGGAACAACTAACTCTAGTACTTGATCAGATATATCTAAATCTGTAATCTTTTTTTGAAGTAGATAAGATTTTAATGGGCCAACATTTGACTGGTATTTTACTTGTTATTAACAATTTTAAATATGTGTGTTCTCAGTATCACTACCCAACAATGGTATCTTGGTGAACCCCTTTGTGAAACAAGGGAATCAGCATTTTATGATCAGCAAAATATATTACAATCGTTAGTTATGAAGTATTTTGATTCCAAAAATTGCCATAAAACCTTTGTTGTCCAGTTGTGAACTCTTTTACTTATCACAAGTCAGTTTTGTAGACACAAGATTAAGGAGGTTTCTTTACCTTCAGGTGATGTGTATGAAAGTATAGCTATTGTGCTATAAGGTGATACAGCAAAGGAAAGGTTTAAATCTGTGTTGACTAAATGATGGACAGGTACAACAGCAAACTGTGACAACATTGCAGATTTTTAAAGTGTTAATGTTTGTCCTTTTCCCCATTTCCACTTCTCTCCTTGGCTTACCCAGTGATGCCAAATGGTTTAACGAGGTTGCCAGAATAGATATGAACATGGTATAATAATTAAATGAATGCAAATGTACCTTCAGTTTAAGAATTATAAGAATTATGAATATCCAAGACAGTGAGTCTGCCCAGCAGCTTACACTTCAAAGTTCATTGGACACAATTTTGAGACAAAATCCTGCATTCTTCAATTTTTTCAGCATTTCATCTAAGTTCTGCAAATGGTCCTATGGTCTCACACCACTCACTAGGATAGCATCCACAAAAATAGCAACATGCATCACTTCTAATGAATTTTCACTCCTTCTTAGAAATAAAGCAGATGCAGGCAAAACGTCAAAAAACAAATAGTTCTATATAAGCATTCCTTTATGAGTATTTCTTACACTGTTATCCAAAGCTATGTGCTGATTGCTGTGGTTCATATCTAATGCAGAAAAGTTCTCCTCTTCTGAGAGCAGTGCATTCTGGTTAACTGTTATAATATTTACACAGTTTACTAATTATGTTTGGCTTCAGTATAGGTACCAAAGAGCAGCTCATTCAAAATACTGTACAGTAATACTTTTCAGATTCAACAATCTTTAAATTTGACACATAGTAGTCAGTTTATTTCTTCTTATGCTTTAACACACATTAATATTAGGAAGTAATCTTTCACATCATTCCTCTCAGTATTGGGTTTTCATATCAAATACGCTATTCTTTTGATTGTCACTATAAAATAATCACAAAAGATACTATTTTCTCCACATTAGAAACAGGAATACAAATGATTCAAGTACTAAAACTGGAGACATATTTACTTATTACCTTTAAACAGATTTACCTCCTGCCTTTGGATGCTGTACCTCACACAAATAATTGATAATCCCTACATGTGGACAAACATTCCAGACATATTTTGTATTAAAAAGGATAAGTCAGTGTTTGTCTGTATGTTACATCCAGTTTCTATGGTAGAGGCAATTTACTGACCATTGCCAGTGTAAGGTTACAAATACCCCTAAAATCATATAATCAGGATACTGGCAGAATGCCCAGACATTTCAATGCAACATTACCAAAGGCAAGACAAGTGGAGCTGGCAGTAAGATTTCTCTAAGCTATGTATAAGGGACACTTGGAATCTAGTAGAAGACAAGAAGTGGTCAGTAAAAAAAGAAGTGCACAAGGCAATAAACGATCAGAAAACAACACTGGACTATCATCACACACAAAGGATAGAGCATTAGATGGTCATACACTAAACTGTTAGCTAACAAGTAAAATAGAATGGTTGTCACAAAACAACATTAAATATTAACAGTATAACTGTGTGGAAATCTACAGTAAAATTTGACATCACAAATTTTAAGGACAAATAGTGGCACTATGAAAAGACAAATGACAACAATGCATTGTTTAAATTAAGCAAAACGTTTTTAGATCTATTTGGTAACCACATCTGATATTAGTTAGGAAAAGGAAAAAGATTTATTTCATTGAAAGTTACAGCAACATTTTTGAAGCTCAATTTCTGAATATTTTAGAACTATCAAAGATTACCTTTGTTATTATTCTTAATATAGTTTGTGATAAGCAGTTAAACACAAGCAAACTATAAATGTGTTATTCACATTTTTGCATTTGAATAAAACATCTAGCTGTGATGTAATAAGTAAGTTACTATCCTTGCTAGATCAATTATTGCCACCCTGTTACTATTATATTACAGAAAAGTAATACGGATGTGTAATTACAGAAGACTGTTAAAAGACAATGATAAGACTAAGCCTTAAAGAGGGTTGCAGATAAGATTTCAAAAATTATAGACAATTATTTTTCTATTAAGCATATGTAAACTTGTGTTGAGCTTGTAAATGGAATATAAGAAAGAGTTTTCTAAATCTATTCCAATTTAACGTCAATAAAAGGAGGATCCACTAACAGTTATAATTTAATGCATTACAATAACATTATTGCCACACTGAATGAGTGATTTGCAGATAGAAGTAATATACTTAGATTTTTACCAGGCTATAAATTACATTTGTCCACTACCTTAATAAACTGAGTTAAAGAATGTTTGACAAACCATCTATGGAGAATCTATTTTATTACTTGGAACTACATAGACGTTTAGAAGAAATTCTTATTTCCTAATTAGAACAATGAAGAAAATGTACCACATTATAGGGTGGGCTTGGTCTTTGCTTGTATTGATGAAAGTACCCACAGTTTCCTCATCCCCCAGGTTGAGGCAAGAGCTGGAGTATTTAAATCTTTAGATAACATTTCCAGACATGACCTTGAAGAAAGGAACCGGAACTCTGCTAAAGTCCACAAGGCTGTATTTTTATTTCTGAAGTATTCCAAAAGTCACAGATAAAATCAAATTAAGTCCATTTTACTGGATACATGGGATAGTGTGTTTAATAACGACAGCATCAACATACTAGGTAACAAACGCACTATTACTTATAGCCGAGGTAAAAACTTGAAGGAATTATTGGAGATGGACAACAGTGTTAGTGTGTACAAGAACTCTAAAATTAGTAAATATGGGTCTTGTGGGGTTTGTAAATTTATTAACAACGGATTGTATGTAGTAGTTCATAATTTTGGTAGAACTATAAAATGCCCAGGTTATGTTAATTGTAATACAAAAATGGTGATTTATATTGCTACTTGTTTGAGTTGTCCAACATTTTATATAGGGAAAACCATCAGAAAACTGAGGTTGAGAATAAATGAACATATAAGAGACATCAAAAACAAAAAAGTTTGAATGCTCTATACATGCATAGTCAGGTTTGTTTAAATTTTAACAAATTCATATTTTTTGTGGTGGACAGAGTTCCACACAATGATAGAGGGGGTGATGCTAGGACTCTTTTAGAGGTAAAAGAATGTCTATGGCAACTAAGACTTGATGCTTCAAAACCCCTGGGAATCAATGACCATATTTCAATTTCGAGTATTTTAAAATTAAGATCTTATTGCATTTAACTAATATGTTTAATAGAGGTATCAAAATTTTAAAATTCAAAATTTATTATTTAAATTGTGATAAGTTAATTGGACGTTAGTGTAAGTTTAGAATATATGTTTTAATAGGAATACATAGCTTTAGTACAGTTTAAAAACACTTTAAATGTTTTATAATAGTCTATTTTTTGAATTAATGCATTTTGTGTGGATAAAATATTTGATTTTGGGAACTGTTACCTTGTAATAGCATTCAATTGAATATGAATTGAATTTTTGTGAGTTATTTTAGTATTTATGTTGCTGTTGTTTGTGATTGGTTGTAAGAGAGGTGTGTGCATGACGTTTACTGATTTAAAAGTCACTCACAGTTGTAATGAATTAACTCTGATGAAGCCTGTGTAAATGTACGGGTGAAAGCGCTAAGTAGTACGTTTTTTGTATTTTCTCTGTGGTTTCCATTAAAGCATTTCATGTTTTGGAACTCTGGTCTGGTCAACATTACTGGTTTAGGTTGTGTTCAGTTTATTGGTATTAGATTTCCTGATATATTATCTTACAAGGAATCCAGCCTTAACTATGGTAACCCCATCTCCAGTTTTCTTGGCCAAATATTTAAGTCCTTCCAAACTCTGTGTTCAGGGAAGGGAATCTAAAGTAGAGTTCCTCTTCCTCTTCTGTAAAGAAACTTGGATAATGCCAACTGGCTAGTTCATACAAAAAACTGCAGATGATCCTGGTTGGATTCTTTGTGAGTGCCTCATAAGTTGTCTGCTTAAGATTAGTGTCACTGTTTTCTATATCCCTTTCAGCATTTCAACCAGCCTATACAAAATACTGCTGCATTGCTTCTTTCTATATCAAGCACAATACTCTATTAGTGGGTTATTTCAACTTTTACTTTTCTATTAAAAATCAAAATTCATTGACCAGCTGATTTTTTCATATATGGCCTGCATCAAAGAGCACATTTTCTAACCTGGCCAAATCCTAATCAACATATCATACTGGAAGGGCCAAGTCTATGGATTGTATTTGTAACAGAACACAGGAGATACAAACTGTTCCCAGTCTCAGGCTCTGCTTGACAGAGGCTCAGTTAATTAATCAATGGGGTGGCGAAAGCCGACACACTCTGGCTAGGCTTATAAATGCCCTTGGGCAGATAGCCTAGTACCTACCTATGAACCTATGAACTTAATCTAGACTGGATCATTACCAACAACCCCACAATAAAGGATTTTTAATTTCAGTTGTGAGTTCAGTGCATTCTTTGCTAAGCATTACTCTAAACTCTAACTTGGATATTTATAGAATGGCATTCCTTTTTTACCTTCCTACTGCAGGTGGTTTACCTACCTTCTCTCTCCCAGTGTAATGGAAACTGGATAACACAGAGCTTACACAAGGCTACAATCTTAATCCCTTCTCAGGAACAGTTTGTATCTCCTGTGTTCTGTTACCAACACATTCCACAGACTTGGCCCTTTCATTATCAAACCACATATCCTAAGCAATTACAATTAAGTTCCACCAACCTTCTTAGCCCAATTAAAATAAGTTATCAGCCATCTTATATCCTTTCCCAGGCTGCAGTAGGAACAAAGAGCTATATTGATGTTTGTCATTGCCTTCATGAAGTGGTTCTCTTAACTTGAGCAAAAAGACTGCAACAATGCCTTTAACAATCTTCACTGATTTAATCCTCCCCATCTGACAATGATTTAAAGTCTTTGACTCCACCAGTTTTCACGTTTTGGCTGCCCACTTAATTATCTCCTTCTTTACACAATAAGATGTACCCTGGCATTTGAAAACATAATATGTACAGGCATACAAACACATTGCACACTATGTCTAGTTTGTCACTAGTTGCCAACGCAGTTTATAGATGTGGATGTTGTTGTTGTCTTTTGGCTTTTCCCGGTTAGGGGTCGCCACAGCGGAACTCCGGTCTGCTAATGATTGGCAGTAGATTTTCATGAATGTCGAGGTGCCAGCTTGACGTTCAACCTTCAACGAAGGCACGCCTATTTAAAGCATGTCTTTCGAACACCCACCCAACCGCGGGGAGGACATACAGACTCCACACAGAAGGCACTCCCTGCACTCCAGCCAAGAATCGAATGGGAGAACCTCTTGCTGTGAGGCAACAATGCTACCGCTGCACCACCGCGGAAGTAGTTTATAGATGTGGATAGTGGTCCTTAATGGCAATGTACAAGGGAGTTCACATCCTTATAAATCACATATGAGAATCCACAGTACAAAGTGGCTTATAATATAGTCTGCTGCTCAATTTATCTTCAACCTCTATTTGTACCAAATTTGCTTCTATTGTGTGCAATGTTGCATTACATTATAGTTCAGCAAGGAACAACTATGTACTAAGTTATGGTTTGGATACCTTATTACATAGATTTCTCCTTCTGTGCTGTGCTCCATTATTATGCATATCAGTGACTGATAAAAATGTCTTGCTCATTAGGCCTGCTGGCAGAACAAGGATTATTGACCTTTTATGATAATGAGAGAATCTGGTGCTGTATGTATTCCCATTGGATGGAGCACAGGAACATCACTGTAGTGGGTGAGACATGCATGACTATAGTAGTACATTTCCCTGTACCACAAGGAACTCTGTTATCAATAGGTTTTTCCTTGCTTTGTCTTGGAGATTTTTTAACTCTGCTTTTTCATTTAGCAATTATATACTGCTCATCTCTGTCATATGAACAAGTTATCTGCAAGGCTGGAAGGAAAAGAGATCACTGCACTGAGAAGTAGTAAATCATCTTTTGCTATGCAACTGGAGTCCCATAAATTACCGCATTTGGATCAGACTGCATACAGATGGTGTATTGTTTTTGAATCTCATATGATTCTTGGGGGCTGGAGGTACATATGTACTGTGTAAATGGAGTATTACACCTACTTAAGAGGATAAGACTGCATATGTCTCACCCCATTCTGCATCATGTTTTATGAATCAAAAAAGGATTTGGTATGACTATGTACCAGCCTTCCTTCATGGCACACAATGTTTATGAATAATGTCCATAGACTCAATGCATTTCAGACAATCACAGTCATATGACTGCAGTTTATATACCTCATTGACAAAGAAGTGAACAGCTATACAAAACAGCTAAAGCTGTGCTTTTTGAGCAAAATGAAATCAAACATCTAAAAAACACAAGTGCATGCTGAAGATATTTCTTTTCATTTACAAGGCATTTTAGAGAAAACATCCCCATTATCCTATCATCAGTCAATAGCAAAGTCACCTCCGCTCCTATAGCTGGAATATAAGCCTCCTAATAGTATCCTATAGTATTATCCAATTAAGAGCTCAAACTATATCATCCCTACCTTCCTCATCCACATAAATCTTCTTTTTTCACCATGGAAATTTGAATGTCTCTAACAAATTACAAAGTTTAGAATTAAATCAAAAAAGAAGAAAAATCTAGGCCAGTGAGATATGAGCTTAACAATATTCTTAGTGAATATGTAATAGAGGTACATAAGGGGATCGGACCTAGTGGATAGGTAACCTAAAAAACTATGTAGAAAAGTTGGTGATAATATCCAGGAAGTAGAATCAAAAATATTCCAGTCAGAAAAAAGACTAAGTTGACAGTACAGCTGTTTGTGGAGATTTTAGAAGTTCCAGAGGAAAAAAGGAAAACAAAATGGTAATAAAAGTAGGAAAAATCATGCCAAACTGAATGCAGAGTTTCAGAGAATAGCAAGAAAAATAAAAGGGGGAAGTCAATAAAGCCTACATGGATTGATTTTCCATGTAGGCATAGTGGCATGGATCTAACAGAGAAACTGACAGTTGTGCGACTCAGTAAACAGAGCACTGGGACTTGCGAGCATGCAGACAAGGAAGTGTCCATGGCATGCAAATCACCTCATAAGCAGGTGAAATCCATGTAAATGAGGGTGTTTTGTGATCCAGGAAGCAGGCAGGTATCCATGCAGAACCCGTGTTGGTGTCAGAAGCTTACATGGACAATAACCATATACAGAAATGTAAAAATTTAACAGGGGCTCTAAAAGCCCAATTAGAAGGTCAGAAATGTCATGGTAGGCACAGATATATGCTAAAATATGCCATGTGAGTAAAAAAAAACTAATGCAAAATAATATAAAATTATATTTTTTAATACCCATATTACATTTGCCTGATGCACAGCAATGCTGAAATATGACGATATGCAAAAAGAAAAAAAAAAACTGAAAATAAGACAGTATATACAATGTTAGATGTCAGTGGTTGCTAAGAAGGCAGGCCCTGGAATAGTGAACTGTCCAAGTTATGTGCAAGTATCTGTATGCAGATGAGCTGGGGCTACTGAATAGCAAAAATGGACCACTGTGTCCACAGATTAAACCCGTGTAGCCCCAGAATCATGTTGTTGGCAGTAGAGCAGGTAGCTGACATAAAAGGGGGTGTGTCACTATAAGTGTCAGTGGAATGGAGCTCAGCAGCACCTGTTTACATGCCACTCAGCTCAACCAAGCAGGGCGGTGTTTCTAGTGCTGCTAAGCTTTATTTAGCTGCAGGGCGCATGTTTTAGCTGTTTAAGCTATGCTGAGCATGCCCGTGCATGGGATGTGTCCAAACTACTAAGCAGTGTTTACACCAGTGCCGCGGGTTTACGTGGTGCAGTGCTTAGCAGGGAAGGGAGTTTAAAAAAAAAAGAAAAGAAAAAGAAATTGCCTCAGTGATATAGCTGGCAGGCGGAATGCATCATATTCAGCCAATTACATAGGCTACTTCTGCAGCACACGACTATAAAGTATGCATATACCGTACAATCTGATTTCTCACCCATACTCTGCACCATTGGAATACAGACTTTGAAATTTTAACTAACAGAATGCTAGGGGCTGCTGGGCTGCTACATCTGTATGCGCTAGAGCTGAGGTCAGTGCTGATGCTAGTGCTGACAGTAGGCCTAGACTGAGAAGGAGAAGAGTGTTCAGGCCAAAGGTAACCTTCCAGGAACTACATGAGCTGGAGATTGTAGAGCTCTACAAGGTGGAGAGGGACATACTACAGAAACGCAACAAGCTTTACCACCCTCAGCTCAGACCCAGAGCCAACAGAGGGGAACCCATTTCAGTGGAAACAAAGATATATGTAGTCCTTAGAACACTAGCTACATGTACTTTTCAAAGACTAAGTGGGGACATGATTGGAGTCTCACAGGCATCTGCATCCAGGGTACTCCACCAGTTCCTGGCTGCCATGAAAACACATGCCAGTGAGCACATTTATTTACCCCACACCCCTGAGGAGAAGGCCAGAAGTATGCGTCTCTTCCACTGTGTAGCACATTACCCTTAGGTACTGGGTGGCATAGACTGCACTCATGTACACATCAAAGCACCACTCAGTGAGGAAGGTAGAGTCCACGTCAACTGCAGGGGGTATCACTCCATCACCTGTCAGGTTGTGTGCAATGTCAGGGACATTATCATGAGTGTGTGCTGGCAGCCCTGGCAATTATCACAACACCCATATCTGGTATGTATCACTGCTGTACCAGATGTTTGCCAGGGGGCACATCCTGTAGGGCCATCTACTGGGGGATACTAGCTATGCATTGAAACCGTTGATGATGATACCCATCAGAAATGCACACACACCTATGAAGAATGCCATAATGAGGCACACGCTCAAACTAGGAACATCATAGAGCATGTGTTTAGGTTGGCCATGGCATGGTTCCACTGCCTCAATATATCTGGTGAAACCCGCAGTACTCTCCAGCCACATGTGCACAGATGTTAACAGTATGTGCCATGCTACACAATATGATCCTGGGGAAACAGCTGCAGCAGGATCATCACAGGGAAGGGACACACAGCCCCCCACCAGTGTCAAGGTCCCCACAGCCACAGCCAGATGGGGACTTGAAGAGGAGCCCCCTGAGCCTGTATGTCCTGGCCTTGGCAAAGAGGCAACATATAGCATATGCACGGACAACCTAGGGATCTAGGGACTGACACCTCACTCCAACTCAGATACATAGAAAAAAGGATGCCAGTCACACCACACAACCTGTACCTTACCATGTGTTGGCTGTGTACTATGTACATCAGACAGAATCAGCCCTGAAGCACTGTTATCTCAACTGCTGCAGTCACAAGGTAAGACAGTCTTCCTTACAACAAATGTATGGGGTACTAGACTATGGTAGTATATGCATGGACCTACTGCATGTATTCGAGGGAATAGAGTGGACTACTGGGCTATCTGCGGAGAACTAACAGCTATGTGAGAGAAGAGGTACTCTCTGTCCAATACTGACTGCCCCATACCAGTGGGGCCATAGGACAGATGCATGACTGTCAATGCTAGAGTCCCCTATCCTCAACACAGCTGTGTTCCCATACAGCTGCAGTGATGGTATGTTAGCAAGGTCATAGCAACAAACCACACAGTCCCATGGCTGTCCCAAACAACCTGGCAACATGTCCTATTTCCACAATATGCAGGGGTCAAAGTTATATCTGTCTGCTGTTGATAGTGTCGGGAATTAAATTCACTTTCTTGTGGCTTGTGTAGGTAGTGGGATAAGTACATTAGCATGGTTAGTGGTGTTCATGGTTTGAAGCTGACTGTACCTATAATTTTGCATATGAGGTGCTCCTATGGTACGAGTCCCACAGACTGAAAAAATGTGTCACTATTTATTACTGCAAAAAAGATGGACAATGCCAGAGAGAATTTATGGACAGGAGGCCACAGCTATGGACCTTACACATGCACTGAGTAACCTAGAAGATGGCTAGTATAACAGCAGATTGTAACAAATCAGAGTAGCAGCAGGATGTATAGGCCATCATGTCAGTACCTCCAAATCAGTGGACACCGTGTAGTTATATATAAACAAAACAACACAACTGCCTGAGGAACAGAGCAGACATATAGGGTAGAATGCTGGACATCCTGCAGAACATGTACAGTAAAGATGAGAAGTATGTAACCCCGTGTTAGGTGTTACAGCATGTACTCCAGTCACAGCATATCTACAACTACGTACAGCAGGAAATATGAACAAAGTCATGAACAGGAGAGGGACAAAGGCCCACATATAAGGAGAAGGATAAACTAATTGCCAGACAAATGTAGACAGAACAGAGAATAACAGATCGTCCAGTAGCATGAGTTCCCCGCTGTGGATGGAGTCAGTAAATCAACTGTCTGTCATCAGTTCCTAACATCGATCTATAAATTTTGCCACTGATGTACCACAAAATCACAATGCTATGTAAAATGTACCAGACATATGATGCAAAACTCTGTACAGTCGATTACAATCTGTACACACCCTAGGTATGATTCAGATATCATGTGCCGCACACAGACGGGGAATCCTTGGACTAATATCAGAGAGGTGCTGGACTGCTGAATCTGGTGCAGCAACCAATTTTCTGTAGCACACAAAATTCTGGACTGGAATACAGGTAGGTTTGGAGTCACCTTGTAATTACTGATGGTCACAATGGGCATGCTCCTACATTTAGCTAATGCCAGCCCATGTCTGATGGTTCATATACCTAAAGAACTGAGATGTGAATATATCACTGTGGATACAGACAGGTATATATATATATATATATATATACATATATATATATATATATATATATATATATATTTATCTCCTTATTCCCCTCAGACATGATTACCTTTATCTATCAGTATGTGGCATATAAATATATATATATATATATATATATATATATATATATATATATATATATATATATAATTTATATATATATATATATATATATATATATATATATATATATATATATATATATATTATTTATATATATAGATGTACATAGCCACATAAAGGTGTAGAGTGGTGTAGTGCTGCAGTCACTTGTGCACCAAATGTAACCGGTGATACATGCAAGTAGTACTGTGAGCTATAATGTGTACTAGTAGGTAGGCAGGGGTTCTAATCTCATATCACCCATCTTGTGTGTGTGTGTATATGTACATATTTCCCATACAGCAGTACAGACATCCCTATCAGGCCTATGTCTGTGCAATGGTCAGTCATTTTCTAGCCATCTAACTAGTGTCCTCCACAACATTGGCCCACCTGTCAACAGCTGCTGATGTGATCCACATTAACAGCAGTGGCAGACACTGTCAGAACACATAAGCTTCATGGTACATGCGATAAATACATGGTACTATAGTATATACTACTAGATAGGTAAGGGTTATAATCTCATAAAGGACAACTGTGTGTGTGTGTGTGTGTGTGTGTGTGTGTGTGTGTGTGTGTGTGTGTGTGTGTGTGTGTGTGTGTGTGTGTAAATATACCCCCTTGCAGCAGTGTGTCTGTCTCACCTATCTGTGTGCAATGGTTATACATTTTCAGGCCCTAAAAACCCCCCATTGTCCTCTTTTACAGGCCCTGCTGATATCATCCATCTTAACAGCACTGACAGACACTCTAAGAACACATAAACTTCATGGTGCATGCGATAAGTACATAGTACTATAGTATATATTACTAGATAGGTGAGCAACTGTGTGTGTGTGTGTGTGTGTGTGTGTGTGTGTGTGTGTGTGTGTGTGTGTGTGTGTGTGTGTAAATATATCCCCATCAGCAGTGTGTCTGTCTTGCCTACGTGTGTGCATTGGTTATACATTTTAAGGCCCTGTGAGTAGCTGCTGGTCATAAATAGCCCACATCTAAGTATGCATAAATGTTATTTTCCACCACCTACATTTGTAGGTATGGAACACCTAGCTGACACACAGCAAAAGTAGGATGTATTGTCACTGGATATGCATGCAGGATTAGGCTGTCTGCCCCCATTGCCCCTGACACACTGTTCTACTCATACACACCGATGTAACCATGCACATATACAACCATTCTTTGCTAATGTCATATTTCTGCTTTGCAACCATGTCATCCTGACCTGCTGTACTGCCAGCAAGTCTCTCCAGCATAGCCACTCAGACCTCTGTGACAGAAAATTACAAAGTTCTGAGAGACACTTGCCAGTCTGCAACAACACCGTCAATCTAACGTCATGCAACAATGGTACAAATACTTTGACGTGTACTTGTGACACACCCCAGCATACAGCACCTTTCATGGCATAACACAACCATACTATAACATGTCATATCCTGTGCTATAGACACCCTCTACATCAGACACATATCTGCATGTCCCTGCATCAATGGTATGGATGGCAGGGATGTGGTACAGGTATCATCACATGCACAGTGAATTGTGTGGGGGTGCCAGAGGACTAGGCAGTGCCAAACAGTTAACATCATGTGTGTGAGTCAGGATGGGGTGCTGGTCAGCTGGGTCATGGAGAGGTGTCATGTGTGTCTGTTAGTGACCTGCATGTGACAGTGATATATAAGTGCATGTGTGTGTGTATATACAGTCAAGCCATGTGCTAGCCCTGCACATGGGTATGTTGTACAGCTGTGGACCATACATGGCAGAATGAACAGTTTACCATCTCCGGCCACAAACATGGGAACTGGCTCTTCCAGAAGTGGCACTGGCACCACCATGCCCAGAGTCAGATATGGTACTAGTCATTGTTGGTGACTGGTGTCTGCTGGGCTTGTATCCCTCACAGGACTGCCCAGGTCCAAGTGCCCAAGGCCTGCTATGTCATGGTGTGGACAGCACCCTCCCTTCTGTAGTGCTGGAGGTACTGCCACTATGGGAGCATGAGTGTGCATGAACATGTGAACTCTCCGCAGATGTTGTTGCTGACCTATGGCCATGTATCTGATGCCCTACCCCCACCACATATTGCAGCACAATGTGCGGTCAAAGACTAACAATGTCTCACCCCACCATCTGTCCACTATATCAGTGAAATGATGCATGGTGTCACTAATGTGATGGAGGGAGTGACAGATGTCAGGCAGGGATGCATACATGATCCTGATCATCCATCTGGTGTTGCATTCGGAATGTGCCTGTGCCTCTATGGTGGACCAAAACATGCATCGGGTGACTCATGATGTGACACGTGTGACAGGTGGTGGATGGGCAGCAGTCCTTCTTTGATCACCCCTGTCAATCTGCATGTGTAGGACTTTGCCAGCTCTCTGGCTATGGCCAGTGTATACACTCACTGATGCCATTGTCACCACACTCTCCTGTTTGATGCTGCCACACACTGTCCAATATCTGTGGCTGCAGGGGGACTGGGTATGTGTGGGCATACTGACTGTGTGTGGGGACAAAGGGGGAGGAAGTGGGATGTCAACCCATGGGACAGATTCAGCCCCAACAACCCCACCTCTGCCTCACTATGGCCACCATCATCATCAGAGTCTAAGGAGACACTGACATCAGATTGTGAGGGGGACAAACTCCAATCCCCACTGTCACCTGTGAGAAGGAAGACAAAATAAGTACATTACTACCTGCACTATTATGTATGGTGATCCACACACAGACACTCACACACACACACACACACACACACACACACACACACACACACACACACACACACACACACACACACACACACACACAGGTGATGTGCCAGGATGGCAGTATACATGCCACATCCTATTTCTGATCCCATACACAACACACATGCAGACTACATCATACACACACAAGACAGGGCAAGTAAACCACATGCACTGCAGCTATGTCTCATTAATGTTGCCATTACTATACACCTGTGAGATTAGTGATATGTCAGTGTATGTGATAGACCTACACCTGAAACACAGTGCACCTGTCTTCAGCATACTATTGCCCCCTGCATAACAGACTGCATAGACCTTCACAAAAATAAGTACAAATATGTTACAGATCCTACATACACACTACTGTGATTACCAGCACAATGCACTGCAGTTAACCCCTCCAAGACTGAACATACAAGTAGTGTACTCTGGCTATGCATATCAGTTGTATATACAGCAAAATGGCAGCCCTTAACATTGCTTGGGTATATATGAGCCATACAAAATCATCATCACACTCACCAGGTACAGAACATTGGACTCTAGACACTCCTGACAGACCTATGGAAAGGTGAGAGAGAGGTATTGTCAGCAATAACAAATGTGGCATTGTTACAGGATAATATGTGCATATAGCTACATGTACAGTAGGTACTGTGATACTGCCTACATCGCTGAGATTCTGAGAATGTGTGCACAGGTGTGTTACAAACAACTCCCCCCATGCAGAGTAACCTGACATCCGTGTGCTGGTATGCAGAGGCTGCCACAATGACTGATACAGTATTACAGTGATGCACACAGGAGGCTTACCTGGATGCCCCTCTGCTGTGGAAGCTGTGGCAGCCATCTCCATGATGTATGGGGTGATGGATGCTTGGGAGCTGGCAGTTGATCCCAATTTCACCAGGGATTCCTCTGTGGCCAAGAGTGGTTCGACTGCTACAGGCCCCCTGCCAGTGACAGTACAGTCCCTGGCCACAGCAGCAGCCCTTTGCTATGCAGCATTTACTATATCCATTGCCCTGTGATGGACCTGCTCATAGCTTCTGTCCTGTTGCCCTACGTGGTTCACTGCTGTGATAAGGTCAGCCCATATTGCAGAATGTGGCTCACGATTGTGGCGAGTCCTGGAGAGCAGAACAGTGTGATGTAGTCTTAGGCCATCCAGGATCACATCATTTTCCCCAGCTGTAAATGGTGGGTGCCTCTGTCTATACATCCTTTCTGAAAGACAAGAATAGGGTAACACATCACAGGACTACATATGTTGTTCTCCACTATGTGCACACCCTGCCCATCCACATTGGTTTACACTATGCACTTCTACCTCCCACGTCATACCCCACCATCTATCAACACAGTCTGTATGTGGCTATCAGCAACATAGTAACAATACTGGTTATGTCCCTGTGTGCCGTGATGGAGTGCACTGAATGCCTACACTCCTATCAATGCCATCTACTGTGTTGTGTTCCCTATTGCCGACATCCCAGTACTATATCAGACAGCCACTGTTTGACAAATAGGTGTGTGTTATTACGAGTATGTGGGGATTGTCCAACAACAGCCATGTGCCACAATGACAAACAACAATGCCAATGTGCTGTAGGTTATCTTTCCTGTAGGTGTCCTACTTCTCCAGTACACAGATATATGTGGAATGTGTGCCTGATATATGTGGTCCCTTTGCCAGAAACATGTGGTTCTCTGGAAAACAGTTGGACAATAATTGTTGGTTATCCTTAGACTGTGAAGAATCTGTCTGTCACATGCCAGCACCCTCAAAAAACAATTTATATCTGTTACTGTATTCATACCTGTACGTTGTATGATCATTATATACACTCTGTCACTCCGGTTGGGCCTATGTTCCCCCACTACTAATGGCTATGACCTGCATTCCTACTGTACGGGGTTGTCAGATATGGTAGCCATAGCTGTCAAGTGATGAGATTTGAATGTCGACACCACAGTGACCCAGCCAGAGTACATCAGGGACCGTCAGGGACAGCAGTACAATGTCTGAGCTATTCCCGTGTGACATTCACAGATTGAAAGGACCTGAATGACAGTACATCATATGATATGCCATCTGTGCTCAACCTTGTTCACTGTCACTATATCTAACACATAATCCAGTGGCATTTGTACAGGATCCGACCATTGTAGGAGGGAATGAGAGCATCACAGCTGTGATCTAAGTCACAGCATGCAGAGTTGAAAGGCATGGCTGTAGCCTTTGGACAGTAGACTATCAGCAACATGTAATTCACAGAGATATACTACAGGCCTACTGTTGTAATTCCTGTTTCCCGTAACTGCATCCTCCCATCTATGTCCCATTAGATGGGGACTTGTATTACATACCTGGTAGAGTGCTGTAATCCTTTTCTGCAAAAACCTGAAGAAAATTGATTCTGAAAATGCAGTCTGGTTTGGTAAAGCAAGGTACAGACCTGTTTACCATAGGCAGCTGCTTGCCTTTTGTAGGTATGCCCAATAACAGGTGATTGCATGTGCACCAATCAGTGGCTCAGACTTGCTAATTGCATCCAGAACAGCTGGGTTACAACTTCATTAGCCACTGACATGGCACAACAGTGCAATATTTAAGGCCTTCATGTAAGCTTTGGCTCTTTTCCTAGGCCTTGAGAAGGACATTATTGAGGTGTGGAGACTACAGCATCACAGAAGGTAGGTACAAATACTGTCCACTGTTGGAATTTATGTGGTATATCCACAGTTTTGCATGTTATGTTTGGACATAATCAGATGACTTTCTGATTATGTGTCAGTTCAGTGTTAAAAAATGTGAGTTGAGGTCAGTAAGGGGGAAGACAGATGTGAGTGTCATATGTCATACACATCACAATATACATGCTGTTACAATAGATGCTGGTCTATCAGTTGTGTATGTTTGTAGAGGCAGACTGTAACACAGACCTCTGCCCCACATCCCTTCATGTATGCATGTAGTGTGGATAACTTATTCTAGGGGCTTGTGAGGTAAGCTAGGTCTGTAGCAGGTAGCCAAACATACTGCTGCATATGTTGCAGGCTGCAGCTGCTGTGTTTTGTCTAGAACTCATACTGGGGAGTATGAACACACTGGAGGACAGCAAGCTGTCTGTGTCAGTGAGGGAGCAGTGAGAGCTCTGTCCTTACAGCAGAGCCAGGGTGAGGGTACCCATAACAGTCCAGGTGAGGTGTGTGCTTAAGGTGCATATGTTATGTAACAGTGTCAAAACAGTGTCAATCGGAGAATGTTAGGTGACATATAGGTAGTCTATGCATATTTGTTCAGTGTGTCCCTACCAACAGGCCTTTGAGATGCTAACATGTGTAACAGTGAATGCAGTAGCAGAAACGTGTTTTCTTTAAAATTAGAGCACTCAGTTATTATTAGTTGTTTGCATAAGCATGTAATTGAAGTGCAGCACACTGGATTCAAACCTAGGAATGTGGGTGGTAAAATGTACAGCATGTTTGGGATTTAACAGACAGAGCTACTGAGTTAATACTGCAGCAGGTGTATTTGCAAGATATATGTGCATGCATGCAGGCTGTTACACAGGAGTCACATTAACATGTGTGTTTGCATGGGTATGACATGTGACACTGAAGTGTCTATCATGATTTTCTAACCCTAATCTGCACTGATTTGTCAGTACTTTAGTGCACAGAAAATATTTTGTGACAACTGTGCCAAAAGTAGACAGCACTTTTTTGGATATTCTGCAACAGTCTGTGCAGTTGACAGCTATATTTGCTATCCCAGGCCTCGTACATCCATCATTATTTATTTGGCTGTGTACTGGTTTGGTATCTGCATCACAGTCCCAAGTGCACTGCCAATTTATCCAATATATGTACAAGCAGTGTCATTGGCAATCAGAATATGTTTATGGGAACACCTGCTTTACTTCAGAGATGAGTTGCCTAGTGAGCTAATGCACTATGTAGTAGTTGACTAGGTCCTTTGTTTGAAACTTGGCAGGAGTAATTATTTTACGGATATGCCTAACAGTGTCAGAAACAGAGAAGGAGATTAAGGCAGTTTTAAGCAGTTTTAAGCAGGTTTGCATGGTGCACCACACCACTTAGCTCCACTTAAACCTGCAATAATTTTAAAAAAGAAAAGAAAAAAGGGATGATAAGAAAGTGATGAAGTGGGGGCAAGCAGGGGGAAAAATCATACTGAAATTCTGGTAGAGATGTGCAAGATGGGTGTAGGAAAGGACCATAGTTCTCCATTTCTTGTTGTTGTAGTGAATTTGGAATTTGTAGCCTCACAACCTAGAGAGAGGGGTGAGGGTGACATAACTGTCTGTATTCATTCATGTAATGATTGTGTCCAGTGGACTCGGGTGTGAAATGGAGTTATGTATGGGGGTGATATGTTTTTTGTGGGACAGACACCCTTTTTCTTTCAAGGACAGAGTGGAATGTTGGGGAAGTGATATAGGTACATGTGGGGAGGTATGTTGGGTAGGAGAGGTTGCATTTGCAAACAGATAAGACAGACAAGACAGCATACAGGAGTGGTGTGTGACGCATGAAGGAGATAAACACCCTGGACTGGGAGGGTGTTGTGGAATCAAAGAGCCATGTGCCACTAGACAGCAGTGGTGAGACTGACCTCCCCATCTATGGGCAAGTAACATTGCTCCTTCACTGCCCCGAAGATTGCCTGTGCTGGGGGCAAGAGCCGCCTTGCTCCTCCAGGTTGGCCAGTCTGCCCTCAGTCAAATGCAGATGATCCTCATAGCCATGGTGCACAATACTGTGCACCATCTCTGGTAGCTGTTGCTGGGTGACAACCCCCCTGAATGCCTGCTCCCAGGGAGGTCTGGCATCAACCCCTGGGGTAGTATCACCCATTGGTGGTGCAGGGCCAGCAGAGGGGGCAGCACCAGTTTCTGTCTCAGACATGCTGGGATCTGGTGCCACAGCCGGCTGAGGTAAGGTAGGTCGATTGCCAGGAATCGGCCTACCCAGGCAAGCAATGGTGTTGAGATATTTCAAACTGTATATGTTAACAATCAACAGAACATTTTGTTAGTTATAACACCATGTCAGGAAGTTGCAAATAGCCCAGTAACATCACATTGCATAGCATATGGAACACAACAATAAGTGAGATAGCAGTCAGTATAGTAACAGCATGCCAGTAACAGTTACAGCATAAAGCCAACAGCACAGGTAATTCAACAAGGTATGTTAGTATGCAACCATTGTAACACATAATAAAACACAAGGCCCAACATAATGTTTTGGAACAACAGATGTTAATAGTGAACCATAACAGATGTATAACAATAATAAAGAATGATGCAGATAAGTGGTTGGGGGGGGTGAGAGAAATATAGTCTATTAATACCAGTATAGGCAATATTGTTTGCAAAAGTACTCATATATTCTACAGATCTGCCTTTACTTTATGTATTTGAGTGCCCTATAGCTTCTGTTGCACATACATACCTCTCAACCTATCCATATAGGACAGTATAGGCCAAGCTGTAACACCTAGAGGTAGACAACTACAGGGGACTATTCCATGTCAGGGGAACATATATTAATACGAAGATGTACTGTGGACTGATGTAGTGTAACTGTGCTATTCACATAACTCATGTCCATGATAGATCTGTGACTGAGGGATTAGGCAACAGTGATCACAGTCCATGACAACATGACACTTGAGAGACTTGTATCGTGCACACTACAGAAAGTTTATGACTATCATGCCCTCCTTGGCAGGCATGGGGTTAGACTATTAGCAGACATGGCTCCTAATGGAGAGATGAAAAGTCAGCAAGCAAAGGAGAGTAGTAGTGCTGAAATTGATTCATCCTCAAGTCTTGGTGAGTACCTTCACCAGGTGGACCCTGTTTTTCACAAAATCTCACCAAGATGACACTGATATATAGACTGCATTTATATAGCATATATCATGGACAGAAGTAAGTCAAAAACAAAAAAAGATAGCTGGGTGCATATGACCAAGGATAAAAAAGTACTCAAACCTGGTAGATGCACTGGTGCCAGGACTGGGAAAAAATTACAGTGTAGAATCCTCAAAATACGGAAAGATTCCTACAATGGGGCCTGTCCAGGCCCAGGGGGAGGATGCCCCCCCCCCCCATTGTAGAAGGAAGCAGCAGTCCACAAAAATCTCAAAAATTGATTGGCCAAAAATGTTAGTTATATTTAAGAATTATATGTACTTTTTATGAATTTATATGGAGTAATAGTATGCACAACGATGTTCTTTGATTATTTTTTCATTCAAGATGAAAGCATTTTTAATGTTTTTTTTTTTTTTTTTAATTTGAAATGTTCATTGTAGGCTTGTATATTGATTTAACTAGGGGGGTGGTTTTAAATGAATCAATTAAGGGTTTTATTGAAACATGTATAAAAGGAGTCTTTTTTTCCCCCAGTCCACATCTGAAGAAGTAAACCAAATGAAAACGTATAGGTTGAGATATCAGAAATGTTAATGTGTATTGGGATTTCTATGTGCTGTGGTTTCATGCAATAAATCGTGTTTTTAAGTGCTTGTTTCCCGATTTCTTGGGCACCTTGGACTTTTGATAGGCCAAAGAAGAACCATAAAGATGATAGAGTGGACTATTGAGAATTGTTTGTTTCTTTTGGCTTTTTCCCGGTTAGGGTTCGCCACAGCGGAACTCCAGTCCTCTAATGATTGGCAGTAGATTTTGATGTGCTGGCTTGCTGGGCCTAACGCACAACCTTCAACGAAGGAACGCCCATTCACACATGTCGCCACACAGATGACGCTCTAACTGAGAATCGAACGGGCAACGTCTAACTGTGAGGTGACAACGCTACCGTAGCACCACCACCGCAGTACAGAGTGGACTATTGAGAATAAGAAATAAATTATGTATTGTTACTATTATGTAAAAAGCCCAGAATTTACAGACACAAGATATACAAAACTATTGAGAGAAATTAGAGGAAAGAAAAAATACATCCACAGGAAAAACTGTCAGAAACTTCAAATAAAAAGTTGTATTCATTAATACAAAAGATCTTTGAAAAACAAAATATAGAACAAGAAACTTTGATCTGTTTGGAAAAAGAAGCATCTGAGGAAGTGTGAAAATATAAACAACAAAACCTAGAGATATTTGAAAAATTTAAAAAAGAAATATGGACATGGGAAAGAAAGAGATATTTGATATGGTGCAATATTTATGCAAAGGAGAAAGCCAAGTTAACTAATATAGAGAAGGCAGTCTCAAAGATATTCAAAGAAAAATACAGGTAAAGGTATAAAGATGTGGAAAATTGCACAATAAAAAATAATATCACAAAGAAGTACTGCAGAAAAGAAGATTTGTAAAACAGAAGTTAAAGAAATAGAAGTTGAAGTTAGGAAGTGCCTGCAGAGTGAAGGATTTAATGTAGAAGGTCTAACACAGACTACATCACAGCATGATGGAGTAAATCCCCAGAATAAGGAAAAGCAAGAAGATCAGGAGACATATGAAGAAGAAATATGGACATGTGAAAGGAAAAGAGATTTAATATGGTGTAATATTTATGCAAAAGAGAAAGCAAAACTAACCAATACAAAAAGAGCAACACAAATATATTTGAAGAGAAATACAGGCAAAGGAATCTAGATATGGAAAACTTTACAATATAATAATTAAGAAGACTAAGATGAAAAGCAGAAAAAAAGATTAGTAATGGAGAAGTCAAAGAAATAGGAATTGAGGTTATGGAGCAGCTGCAAAGAGAAGGATTCAGTGTAGAAAATGGAATCAGAAAGCACCATAATAGGATAGAGCAATGGATATCCAAATTAAGGGGAAACCAGTGAAACAAAAAGCAATTAGTCAGGTCCCATATCAAGATATTTTGGATCCTTCCACAGGAAACCAGTATAAAAGTTCACTTGAAGCTAGACAGCAAGGAAAGGAACAGGAAACTGTGGAAACTCTGATGCGGTCAATGTTGAGGAGGGATAGGACAGTGAGTTTCCATATGACAGAGCAACGGATGACACAAGATGAAATTGAAGAGTATGTGCAACAGTAAGACGCTATAGAACTTTCTATAGAATGCCCACAGGAAATGGAAAACAAGGGATGTGCCCTCAGTTTGGAAGAAAATGAAATAAGAAAAAAGTTGCTTGACTTAATGAACATGGATAGATATATTAAGATCAATGAGAGAAATAAACTGCAGAAGATCAATAAAACCCAAAAAGTAAGAACTCTGATAAAACAAATGAATGCAATGATTAGGACTGTGCATAGAGATCCATGTGATATAACAGAAATAAACAGAGTATACTACTGTGCTGCCAAAGTAATAACTGATAAAGTTCTACCACAAGATCATAGGGTAGTGATAGAAAAGAAGGGGAGAAATCGAATACCATCATGGAAGTATCACATAGAGAAAACTATAAAGCAATTAAAACAAGAAGTGTCACTGTTAGAAGATTATAGAAGAGGGAATAGATCAACAAAAACACTAAGAAAGATATGTGTGATTAAATCAATGCACAGTATTAGAATAGACTAGGATCTGTCATGTACTATCGCAAATAACAAACTAAAAATTTCAGCACAGGCAGAAAAACTTAGAAGATATACAGATAAATATAAGGGAAAAGTACAAAATAAGCAATTTATTGATGACCCAACAAGGTTTTATAGAGAATTGGGAAATAAGGTAAAAGGAATTGACAGACTGCCAAAAAAGAGGAAGTGGATACATTTGAGAAGTATCGTTGAAGATCCTGTGGAAGATAACAAAGATTTTAAAGGATAGAAGAAGTAAAAGAAAGAATAAGAAATTTAAAGGTAAAGGATATGAAATGGTATGTATTAACAGCTAGAGAGATTGAAACAAAGTTGTGAAAAGCCTCTAACTGGAAAACTGCAGGCCCAGATGCAGTATCTAACTTTGGTTAAAAGTATTAACATCTTTGCATGAGTATTTAGCCATGAGTAAGAACTACTTATATGCACACCCTGAACAGACACCACACTGGCTAACAACAGGCAAAACAATGCTCTTACTTAAGAGTGAACCTGCAAGCTACCCTAAAAGTTATAGACCAATAACTTGCCTTCCGATGATGTATAAACTATGCATGGGAAATGATACTGACAGAGTTTATAGTCATTTACAAGAAAACTCAACTATGGCAGTAGAACAAAAGGGCAATAAAAGAAAGTCATACGGAACAAAGGATCATTTGTTGTTAAATAAACTTATAGTAGAAAACTGTAAAAAAGGGGAAGAATCTAAGTATTGCATGGACTGACTACACAAAAGCATTTGATAGTATCTCACATTCTTGGATAATAGAGTGCATAATAATGTATAAGATACACCATTGCCTTATGTACACAGACAACCATCTCCTCCTTCCAACAAACTATAATACATGTGAGAGATGCAGTTACACAGCCAAGCTGGAGGCAGAGCTCTCTCAACCCAAGACTGGCACAGTCAGTCAGGAGAAAAAGGTAACCACCTGCACCACAAATCCAATCTCACACAGACCTATTGCATCTGCATACCCAACACATAAACACACAAAAACATACTTGGAGGCTCTAAATAAAAATCTGCCTAAATAGCAAAGATGTCCTAAGCAGATATCCAAACAACAGCCACCCCTCAACAATACCCACGAATCACATATCTCACAAAATCAGTGTGCCTCACAGTCACAGCCCTTAAGGCCAAACAACACACCAAATACACTTGGTATAGGGGACTCTATTGTCCGGCACACTGATGTCCCGCTCACCAGACTGAACAAAGAGAAGGTCACTGTAAGCTGCCTGTCGGGTGCCAGGATCCGCCACATAACGCAAGCACTCAGGTCACTCCAAAACAAGTACAAGTATGACTCCGTCATTGTCCATGCTGGTGTGAATGACCTGAGACGTACCTCACTGGACTACATGAAAAGAGACATAGAGGAGCTCTCTGATTATGTAGCCCAGGCTGTTATGACCCTGACCTTGAGTAGCATCTTGCCCTCACCAAGAATTATGCCACAGTATAAAGAAAAAATTATCAGTTTCAACAATTGGCTAAAGTATTGGTGTCATTCAAAGGGGATCCAGTGTCTGTCAGCCTGGGATGACATGCTCGACAAGCCACGTTGCTTCGCTAGGGACGGCTTGCACCTGTCACCCTTACGCTTTTGTATACTGGCCAAGGCTCTTGCCACCCCAATAGTGCCTTTTTTAGACAAGGCTCAAAGGACAAACCCACCTCCATAGACAACCCAAGGATAAAAAAAAGTAAAGGTAATGCTACTCAATGCCAGAAGTCTAAACCTCAAGATGCACGCACTCGAGGCTCTCCTCAGTATGGAGAAAATCAATGTCTGTGCAGTAACAGAAACCTGGTTCAAGGCTCCTGAGAGCACCCCAGCACTACCAGGTTGTAACTCATACCATGCGTTTCAGCCCCAAAATGCAGACCGAAGCACAAAAGGAGGGGGAGCATCTATATTCATCAAAGATACCTACACCTCCAGGTTAGTGGCACTGCACGAAGCATCGGAAACCATCCATGTGCAACTAACAGTGAGCAAAACTGCCTTTCAGTTTGTAGCCTGCTACAGAACACCCTCCCTATTACAGGAACCCCAATTGGCATTCCTGAGAACACTAGAGAATATGAAGGTCTCTCCAAACACTATGTTATTGGGTGACTTCAACTACCCAAACATTGACTGGGAAAACTACTCAAGCCCAAATGCCCTCGCCCAATGGTTCCTTGAATTTATAAACTCTAACGCGATGGAACAACTGGTCACCACTCCCACAAGAGGGAACAACATATTGGACCTGGTCATCACCAACATGGGGACTCTATGTTCCACACCAGAGGTAAACCCCTCATTGGTAAGATCAGACCATAAACAAATTTCCCTGGACATCCATATCCCATCCTCACCCCCAGCCAAGGAAATCACGGTAAAGAATTTCTCAAAAGCCAACTTTGCACTTCTCAAGACTGAGGTGGAATCCTTCAAAGCCCCCGGGCCAGAGGATAATACATCTCAATCCACAGAATCCTTCACAAATGCATTCTATGAGCACCTGCAGGAATGCATGGATCGTGCTATCCCAAATAAAACCAAGACTCACTCCTCCAAAAACAGGAGACATGTCTGGTGGACCCCGGCCATAAATAAGCTATACAATAGAAGGAGGAAGCTACTACATGACAGAGCAAAATCCCAAAAAGGGAAGGCATCTCTGAGCTGTATTAGCAAGAAACTTCGATCCCTCATAAAATCATCAAAGGCCAGCTTCAAAAGAAAAATTGCCCTAGACACTAAAGATAATCACAAGGCCTTCTTTAGTTATGTCAGGAATATGGGTGGAAACTCCCAGATATGCTCTGAATTATTGCATAACGGTACAAAATATACTGAACCTACAGACATAGCCAACATCCTGGCAGACAGATTTAGTGCAAACTCCCCCCCCTTCCCCCCCAAAGGAGCAAATGCCTATCCCAACTGAATGTAACCGCCCTGACATCACAGATGCACAGGTGAAAGCTGCCCTCTCCAAAGCAAAAAACACAGCATCTATGGGACTGGACGGTGTCCCAGGCTGTGTCTTACACGAGCTCCAAGAAGAACTTAACCCTCACATTAAGTCACTGTTCAAACTTAGCCTTACTACAGGATATGTACCCAAAGAATGGCGTACAGCTACAGTGGTCCCACTCCACAAAGGTGGTGCCACAACGGACCCCGGGAACTATTGCCCCATAAGCCTGACTATTCTGGTCTGTAAAGCTATGGAGCGTATTATCATGGAACTCATAAACAAAGACATTGGGAGCCTCCAGACACTGGACCCTACCCAATTCAGCTTTGTTAAGTCAGATCTTGCCTCTTAAACCTAGTTGATTTCTTTAAAACAATTACCACAGCCATAGATGAGGGCAAGGTAGTCCACACAGCCTACCTGGACCTCGCAAAAGCCTTCGACACAATAACCCACTCGGGCATCATAAATAAGCTTACCAGCTTAAATATCAACCCCTATATCACAAGATGGGTTGCAAACTGGCTCAGGGATAGAACCCACCTGGTCAGAATTGCAGGTGCCATGTCCAAATCCAAACCAGTTACAAGTGGCATCCCACAGGGCTCAGTTCTGGGACCTCTCTTGTTCGGTATATACTTCTCTGAGGTTCAGGCTAACACAGGGGGATTATGGCTGACAAAGTTCGCAGATGACTGCAAACTGGGGGCCATAATCGAATCTCCAGCCATCACAAGCATCCTCCAAAAGGGTTTCACAGAGACGTATGCTTGGTGCCAGAGCCACAGCCTCAAGTTAAATGCTAAAAAGTGCATAGTCATCCCCTTTGGGAAAAACAAGGTGCCCACAAATTACCACATAGGTGGTAATCCATTAAGTACGGAAGAAGTAATTAGAAATTTGGGGACCAACGTAGATAGTAATCTCTCCTTTGATAATCACATTGCCAAAGTGGTTAGAAAGACTTTCTATATAGCCCACCTTATCACGAAAGGGTTCACATCTAGATCAAGAGAGGTCATTGTGCTCCCCTACTCGTCATTCATCAGGCCCATAATTGAATACAATGCCCCTTTTGGGATGTACCTTACCCGACACCTGCAGCAACTGGAGAGACCCCAAAAGTACCTCACCAAGAGGATCATGGGCTACAAACAGATGTCCTATGCAGCTCGACTAAAGAAACTCCAGCTCTACTCAGTTGCTTACTGCCTACTCAGAGGTGATCTATGCCTGATGTACAAAGCCATGTCAAACCCAGAATTAATGGACATGCTCCACCTCAAAAAATAAAAGTCCCTTAGAGCTACACGCTCCAGGGACTTAAACCTCAGCACAAAAATAAATAGGGTATGCTGGAGGGACAGATTCATTTCCTAGAGGCTCCCCTCACTCTGGAATAGAATCCCAATTCATGTTAGACATAGCCCCTCGCTGACCCTCTTCAAGCAAAATCTGGACGCGTGGATAAGAAATCACAAATTCACCCTGGGATCTCTTCTGTGTCCCTGATAGACAGAGGCACAGTAAACTAATCTTAAAGGGTACCATCTGTGACCTACTTTACAGAGGCACAGTAGGCTAATCTAATAGGGAGGCGGAAGCCAAATACACTCTGGCTAGGCTTATAAATGCCCTAGGGCAGATAGCCTATTATCTGCCTATGAACCTATGAACCCTACACTGATTGACTACATTACAGTAACCACATGAAGCAATGGCAGACCACTTTGCAACTAAGCCACGATAAAGGACAGATTATTATCCCAGAGATAAAAATTTGAAAGGGGATATTCCAGGTTGATTCTCTGTCACTGTTGCTATTTTGACTTGCCATTAATCTGTTAAGCTGTTTACTTAACAGCTTAGGCCATGGCTACAATTTGGCTCCTGGAAAACCACAAAGTCTAATGACTTCTCATCTTCTCTTTGTCAATGATTTACAACTATATAGCTCATCAGATGAGGAACAGAAAGCACAATTGCAGGTAGTCAAAACTTTTTCAGATGATATTAGAATGTCATTTGGTCTTGATAAATGTGCAAAACCAATCTTTAAAGCAGGAAAACTGAAGCACCAGGAAAACATCAGTTTGGGACAAGAATGTGATATAAAATAATTTGAGCAAGAGGGAGTGTATATATATATACTTGAATATTGGTGAAAGATCAGCAAAAAAACATGAACAAATGTGAATAAATCTCAGTAAGGAGTACTTTAGAAGACTTAAATTAATCCTGAGAACAGCAGTGACATCTAGGAACAAGATCCAAGTTATAAATCAATTTGTTCTTCCTGTCCTAAAATACAGTTTTGGAGTGATTGACTGGGACCAAAAAGTGTTGGATAGATTAGATATTAAAACAATAAGGATGCTTCATTCTCACCAAATGATTTCTAAAAATCAGTGTATACCAAGATTATATATTCTCCATTCCAAAGGAGGGATGGGCCTCCTTGAAATTGATTACATGTATAGATCTGCAATCGTGGGACTCCACACATATCTGTTGACCTCACAAGATCCAAATGTAGTGAAAGTTTTGAAACATGAGGTGAAAAAAATCTAAGATGACTTCTCTGCTTAATTTAGTAGAAGCATATAGATCTCAAGCAGGAATGAAAATCAAATCAGAAGTAGATAAAAACCAGGCAGCAAATGAATGTGCCAAAAAACAAAAGAAAGAATATAAGGTGAAGGACCAGATGAGAAGGCAAGAAATGTGTAAAAACACATAAATATAGTTGCAAGTATAGAAATCTTCTGGAAGAGCCTCATGTTGATCAAGAACAAATGCAGGAATGGTTAAGGAGAGATGAATTCAAACCAAGAAATGTAAGGTTAATATAAGCAACCTAAGGTAGTGGGCTACTTACACGTTGGTTTACAAAGTCAATTGAGCATGTTGGAGAAACAGACAAATATAGGTTTTGTAAAAGTGAATTGGAAACAGTCACACACCTTGTTGCTGGTTGTGACACACTAATGGCAGAATGACTGTATACTGAAAGGCATAATAATGTGGTGGGACTGTTGCACTGGGGATTATGCAAACATTAGGGTATTGAAGTGGCTGAAAAACACTGGAAACATGAGCCACAAAGCATCATAGAAAATGATGAAGTTTATATCACATGGGATAATCCATTACCAACAGTTTAAAAGACAGATGCTAGAAAACTGGATATAGTAGTCCAAGAAAAGAAGACAGAAGTAGCATTGATCATTGAAATTGTCAAACACAGTGACTATAGTGTCTTCCATACAGAGAGACACAAAGTTATAAAATACCAGGATCTGCAAGCAGAAACAAGAGCAATGTGGAAGAAAGATACCCAGACAGTTCCAACAGTGGTAGGAGCAACGGGTCTTATAGAAAAGAATGTACAATCATATTTAGATGTTACCAATCCACGTAACCCCATACAAATTGCAGAAAGAGTCATTACTGGGCACATTGTGGGTGCTGCAAACAGCACTTTTGGCTGACATCAAAGATTGTAGCAATACTAATTTCATGAACTTTAATCATACTTTGACTTAGGAATGGGGTCCATTCCCGTCAAGGTATTAGAAACCCAAAATATTTGGAGAAATTAGAACAGGCCCTTCACAGACACAACAGGTATACAGCCAAAACCAAGATTATACTATTTAATTCTTGTATTAACTTTTATTAGTATTGTACTTGTTACCTTTATTTTCAATCATCTCATCACATTGCTGAGAAATTGTGTTAACACTTTGATACATCTAAATACAGAAATTATTAACTCATTCTAATGGCTACTACAGCCATTTATTTACCTGTAATTCCTGTGGGGGGAACATCTGTTAACAATACATAATTGTTTCTATAAATATTTAGTAGTACTTGGCACTAGATTTGAACCCCGGTCTGTGTGTGACAAAATGTACATCACATCAGTCATCTTTCAGACTGAGCTACTGCTGCATATTGATTAACTGATATGTCCTTAGAGCTCACCTGGTACCAAAATATGACCTGGTAATAGAGGTAGAGCATTATACAAGACTGCAGTGATACTTGAATACACATGCATGAGATCCATGCAAGACAGAGGCTGTAGGTGAACTGTTGATTAATACATGAAATGCAGGTGTAAACAATAAACCCCTAGTGGGTGGGAATATCTGTGATATGTACAAACCATATCGGAGTGCTGAGTTGGCTACCTGACCCATATACAGTTGCAGATGGTATATTTGCAGTCTACAGCTATTACAGTTTCATACATGCTTGCAGCAGAGTACCTAAGAGCTGGAATGCATATAGCTGAAATGCAATGGTTAACACAAGACAATCCTGGCATGCACATTATACCCTGGGTGTTCCTGTTATTTCTTTAGTTCTTAGTGCAGAACAAATATCATAATGTATTATATGTTGTAATATAGCTCCACAGCTGCAGTTTAGAAGAACGCTTTTAATTATCTAACCTTCAGTCACGTACTGGTATTGTTTGTGTTTTTACATCACAGCAGATGTAATACTCGACTTCATGACCAACAGCCCAAAATACACACATATTGCAGAACACAGCTTTATTAGGGATGACTTCATGCAGTGGTTGCTATATATTTCCCAGTCTTTATTGAAGAACTGTTCATATAATGCAGGTGTTGCAATACAGCTGTAATTCCACACTTAATACAGTAGAAATGTTTATTTCCTTCAAAGTATTAATGCAGTAGAAACTTTATTTCCTTCACATTATTAATGTAGTTGAAACTTTATTCCCTTAACATTAGTAATACAGTAGAAACGTTATTTCCTTAACATTATTAATGCAGTAGAAACTTTATTTCCTTAACATTATTATTGCACTAGGAACTTTTTATTTCCTTAACATTATCAGGTTTCATGCTTTCATCTTTATTGAACTGTACCTGGCATTACTCACTTATTTCAGCCCAGGTCTATTACCACATTCATTGCTCTACAATCAAAACTGACTATACCTAGTGGCAGTTACTAATTTACTCCTTCTTGTTTATGTGACTATAGATTGCAAGTTACTTCTGTACTCATCACACTCACAGCGCAACCTGACCAGGTGCCCTGCATGGGCCTCTAGTTTGCTACCTCTCTCCTTGTCAGCTGTAGGGAGAGAAGCACACCATTATGCATGCCTGTCTATCACACATTCAGATGAGGTATTGGTAAAACAATACAAACAGTACTTACAAACTCATGGGGCATTCCTGTTTCAGGCATCTTGGACCCATGTGGCCATGATATCCCCTTACAATGCTTCAGGTCATCATAATGACGATGTACCTACTCACCTGTGTGGAGGATAACAGTTGCCCTAGTGAGATCACATGCCTGCCGATCCCAGGCCTCCGACTTGTACTCTGATTCTTGGTACTGGCCCTGCAGCAGCCGGACATCATGGTATTTGACGAGGAGTGCAACCATGACCCTGGACTTCAGAATACCCCAATACTGTAACCAGAAGTGCACACCCTCTCCAACCCCTGCCATCGTTCCTACCAAGTTCAAACTCCAACAGGTTATGGTTGTATTCCAACCTGTTGCACTTAAATAAGGCTGTTTTACCACCCTTTATGGTCATTGGGCCATTTTTAAAAATGCAGTGCTTTGTTTAGCACTGTGCAAATCTGCTCAGCTCAACTGAGCAGTGCTTAAACTATCACTGCTGAGCAATGCTACGCAGTGCATAAACCAGACGAGCGGAGCTGAACAATGTTTAAATGGGCATTGCTTAGCAGTGATTCACACCACTTAGTAATACACAAACCAGCCAATCATTGCTAAAACATTTCTGGTTTAAGCTGTGTTTGGCAAGGCTTAGCTGTGCTTAGCGGAGCTTAGCTGGTTGCAGCAAAATGATATTTAAATATAATTTCATATTTGTGTATTGACACATAATTGTTATAACATGTCTCTCCGTACGTAGAATATTCAATCAAGGGTTTAAGAATACTTGTCATAATATGTATATTTGCAACAAAAATGCTTAATAATCTGTCTTCATATGACATTCAATCAGGGATTTAATAGTGCTTGCCATACATGTAGATTTGCAAAATAAATTTAATAACCTGTTTGTGTAATTAAAAATAATATTTAAGTGGAATTTGGAATTATTCTGATATATATGTTTTTGCAAAATAACATGCATGTGCATTCAAACCCTGCACCTACTGCATATAAGGCTGTCACTCTAACCATTCAGTAACTTGGATATTTAGATTGTTGCTATACTTTTATATATAACTCTCTTCTATGTTTAAGCACCACTGAGCACCATGGCATATTGCACAAACACGCTCAGCTATGCTTAAACTTGACCTTTCCATTTATAATTAAATATATCCAGTTGCTATTTTTAGATGTCTAGCACATGCCCAGTGCTGCATGCTGTGCTGCACAAACACATAAAAACCCCACAAAAAATTATTTAATTTTACTGTTTTCCATTGTCTACAGTAATATCCAGTGCTTTGACAGTGCAGAGGTATGTTACTCATCTCCAGACACAGTAACAGACTCTCTACACTGATTCAACAACTGTGTTACACGGCTCTCCCTCAGTAACATGTCTTCATTAATATGCAAGGCTCACTGCTGAGGGGGTTCTGCATACATGGCTACGATACCTTCCATGTACGCCTTACACTATGCCTACACAAATTTTATTAAATCCCCAGGAAAGAGGCATATTTAAATCAGTAGTGCAAAGAACTGAAGTAGGATAATAGAAATAGAAGGACAAGAAGTCTGAGAAGATTGAAGGGAAATTTCTAAATAAAAATGGGCATGACAAAATATAAAGAAAGGAGGAACCTAACAGAAGCAAAATCTATTAAGAAGAGGTGGTGGGACTATACCCAAGAAATACATAAGAAGTATATTAACATTACTGATAGATACAATGGTGTGTTCCATGATCTAATGTTAGACATACTAAAAGGTGAAAATAAATGGGCTGTAGAAAGCCTTAGTAACAAAAAGACTACAAGAAGTGATGACATTCTTGCTTAATTGCTTAAATTCCTGCAAATGGAAACTTTTAAAGTGTTGCTTGGAATTTGGCAACAAACCCAGAGCACACAGCATTGGTCAATAGAGTGAAAAAAGGGCAATTTATATTTCTGACTCCAAAAAGGTGATGCTAAAGAGTTTTCATATTATTCAACTTGTACTTGCTTCACATGCTGAAAAGACAAAAAACAAAAAAAAATCCATGTAACAGCAAGGCAGGCACACAGCAGTGAAAGCTCCAAAAACAGTATAAAGTTATTTATTGAACTTGAACACTTTCACAATGAGCAGCATTGCTTCATCAGACAAAAACACGACACTGAATCCTCATATATAGAATCAAGCTAAAAGCAATAAAAGCAATTATCCAAGCATACTTGACAAAACTCCCTCCAAAACACTCCCTTGTTAAAAATGTTCCTACTCAGCTAAAAATTAAGGCAACAGCACTCAGTATTATGTTGCATTGTAGGGCATATTATTTCAACTTCCTAGATTTCAAAACAGGTCTCATGGGGACAGAATCATTTAATCCATACCTCCGATCTGCCCCAGGTATCAGTATCCACTATAATGCAACACTTTCCATCCTGTTAATAAAATCCACCATTCTATCACTCTCAACCAGAGCATGCAGAACTTGCAGAACTTGAAAAAGAAAAACATGGTCAGCTGCTGCTTGCAAGGTATGCTTTGCCAAATCACTGTAGTCAAGACTTTTCCTAGTGCAATAAGTGTGATCCCTGATGCGTTCCCTTAGGCAGCGATTAGTTTTACCTACATAGAATTTAAAACAGACCTTACAGTGCTCTACGCAGATGATATTCTTAGTAATGCAGTCAGCTGCTACCCTCAACTGCCACATAAAACCAGTCCCTGAATGCCTAAACAATCGGGACTATCAATGAAACCACAAAAGGCACACAAATTACATTTCCTAATGCTTGTTAACCCCTCAGTGCCCGTGGTATGTACCCTAGGGTAACATAATTGTTGCTTCAACATTCTCTTATTCTTATACACAAATCTGGGTTATAAACCAAACAACCCAGCTACCTTTTCATCCAGACATAAGATGTGCCAATTAATGCATATCACTTTTATTACTTTATTCACATCCCTGGTGTATGACAGAATGACCGGGATCTCATTACTATGCCTCGACCTGTCCATCCTTGTCCTTGTGTCACTAGAAAAATATGTCCTTGCTCTACCTTCCCTCTCCTGAAGAATCTTCTGATAGGCTTGATTTACCTCCATCTGAGTATGCCCCCTCCCCATAAACTCATGCTTCAAATTTTCCACGCCATTAATAAAGTCTTGTTCCTCACAATTCCTTGCCCCTTGATTATATTAGTGAAAATTTGATGGGGATGCACGCTATCCCTGTGCAAATATGCTGGGTGGTAACATTCCTTCCTGTGCATCCTGGTGGATAAATGATCAGAAACACCTCTCACTACTTCTACAGCCAAGAAATCAATTCTCTCAGTCAAGAGGGTATAAGTATGATCAAAAATTGCTTAAGCAGGTATGGCAAGTTAGAGGCCCAACAGATAGAGTTAATTTGTTTGTTGTTGGAATTAGTTTTGGAGCATAATATCTGTATTTTCAATAACACCTATTAGCAGATGACAGGTATGGCAATTGGCACGAGCTGTGCCAACTCATATGCAAATCTGGTGATGGCGGACTGGGAATATCAACATATATTGAATGTAGGTGATCCCCATCTGTATTTTATTGATGTTTCCTTGATGATCTTTTTGTGGGATGGAAAGGAAATGAGGAGGCCCTGCTGAGATTTTTTCAATACTTGAATAGTAGCAGCGACTTTTTGAAATTTACCATGGAGTGCTCTACTAAGAGAATTGATTTCTTGGATGTAGAGGTAGTGAGAGGTGTTTCTGGTGGTAGATCCACCAGGATGCACAAGAAGGTCTGTTACCAGAAGTATTTGCACAGGGGTAGCATGCATCCCCAACATATTTTCACTAATATAATCAAGAGGCAAGCAATGAGAGTTTCATACTTATCCTGTGAGGAACAAGACTTTATCAATGGCCTGGAAAATTTTAAGCATGAGTTTATGGGGAGGGGGTACACTCAGATGGAGGTAGATCATGCCTATCAGAAGATTCTTCAGGAGAGGAAAAGTAGAGCAAGGCCATATATTTTTAGTGACACAAGGACTAGGATGGATAGGTCAAGGCATAGTAATGAGATCCTGGTCATTCTGTCATACACCAGGGATGTGAATAAAGTAAGGGAAGTGATAAACAATAATTAGCACATCTTATGTGTGGATAAAAAGATAGCTTGGCTGATTGGTTTATGACCCAGATTTGTGTATAACAATAAGAGAACATTGAAGCAATGATTATGTTACCCTAGGGTGCATACCGTGGGCACTGAGGGGTTAACAGGCACTAGGAAATGTAATTCATGTGCCTTTTGTTCTTTCATTGATCAGTCTCGATTCTTTAGGCATGCAGGGACTGTTGTTTTGTGGCAGCTGAGGGTAGCAGCTGACTGCAGTACTAAGAATGTCACATATGTAAGTCACTGTAAGATCTGTTTTAAATTCTATGTAGGTAAAACTAATCTTTGTCTAAGTGAACGCATCAACTTATTGCACTAGGAAAGGTCTTAACTACAATGCTTTGGTGAAGTATACCTTGCAAGCAGGAGTTGACCATGTTTTTTTTTCAAGTTCTGCATGCCTTGTTGAGAGTGATAGAATGGGGGATTTTATTAACAGGATGGAAAGTGTTGCATTACAGTGGATACTGAGACTTGGGCCAGATCGGGGGTATGGATTAAATTATTCTGTCCCCATGAGACCTGTTTTGAATCTAGGAAGTTGAAATGATATGCCCTACAATGCAACATAATACTGAGTGCTGTTGCCTTAAATTTTAAGTGAGCAAAAAAAATTTTGACAAAGGAGTGTTTTGGAGAGAGTTTTGTCAAGTATGATTAGATAATTGCTTTTATTCCTTTTAGCTTGATTGCATATATGAGTGCTGTGTTTTTTGTCTGATGAAGCAATACTGTTCATTGCAAAAGTGCTCATGTTCAATAAATAACTTTATTCTGTTTTCTGGAGTTTTCACTGCTGTGTGCCTGCCTTGCTGTTACATAGATTTTTTTTTGTCCTTTCTGAAGTTCTCCATGGACTTTATCACTGGTTGGGGACAGTTTTGTGTGTGTTGTTTCACATGCTAGCAATGTAATGTTCAATATAAAGTAAGCTGGACTCCAGCAATATATCGACCAAGAATTGGAGGATATACAAGTTTATTTTACAAAGGTCAGAGAGACCACAAATCAAGTGGAAAGAGCGAGGAAATGTTTACTTCTGCTTTATTGATTACTCAAAAACATTTGAGGTTTCTAACTAAGTAGATCAAGGGACTCCAGCACATGGCTTTCACAGACTGACTAAAGTCCCTGTCACCATACTCAATATCAAATGGACTTCTTAGGGGAGACTTATGCCTTGCTTACAGAGCAATCTATGACCCAAACCTAATAAATTTGCTGCATATCTGTAAATCAAACAGGACTAGACCTACTTGTTCCAGGGACCTAAATATGGCCTGTCACTTGAATAGGATGTGCTGGAGGGACACATTTATCTCCCAGTGACTGCCATATCTTTGGTTTAGGCCATCAGCTCATGTGAAGCAGAGCACCTCTGTGACACTGTTCAAAATGAACCTGGATGAGTTGATGGGATACTGGAAATTCTTACTGGGGATAGTACCCACAACCATCCTGGATATGGGCAGTCATTACTAAACACAATCCTGGGTATTGACTAGAGTATCTATGGTATTACTTTGGGATAAAATAGCTAGGCTTGAAATGACCTCCACGTCGATAGCCTAGTAACATCCTATGATCCTATGATTCTATGATAAAAATACACAAAGAAGCTGAGAACAGTCCACCAAGTAAATGTAAATGTGAGCACAGCCTCCTGTCTCAGAACGTAATGAAATGCACCAGCACGAACACCAGAACTTCAAAAAACAGTAGATTTATTCCAATGGTAAAAAAACACTTCAGTTAAGCGCTTTCATCCACTAAGGACTTCCTCAGAACACATATTAAAAACTGCTAATCCATTAAATACATTTAAAAATACGTCACATGTCGTTCTACCATTAATAATTAAAGTGCTAGTGCCTTGAAATGCCAGTGCATAATGAAAACCTTCCATTACTATAAAAACTGTTGTCGCAATTAAATAACACACATTTAAAGTTCATTTAATATATTAAAATATGCCTACCACTATAGTTGGCCTTATAACACTTGTTTACAATTGTCTAAAATCGGTTTTATGGAGACGTGCTCATTTATACCAGGATACATAGAGGCATTTAATTTAACCTGCCACCTGACCTCCTTGTCACTCACTGCTTTCTTAACATCTCCACCCCTTACATTAGGTCTAACTATCTCTAAAATTCCAAAGGTAAAGTTGGAACACTCCTTACTAAGTTTTAAATGTTTCCATAAAGCATTATTCTCGTCCTGTTTCCTGATGCTATATTGGTGATCGTAAATCCTATTACGTAAGCATCTGGTAGTTTTCCCTACATAGAAACAGGGACAGTGAGTACAAACAGCTAGGTATATCAAGTTTGTAGACCTACAATTCCCCTTTTGAAAATGAATTTTTGATTTATTAAAATTCTGTAGGGTTAATTCCTGCACTGCCGTTATGTATTGGCACTGTGGACATGTGCCACATTTTGTTGTCCCCCTCCCATTGTCCATCTTGGTCTGTTTTTTCTCTAATAAGAACTTCAAATTCGGACCATTCCTATGTACAAAATGGGGCTCACTCCCCACTAAATCCCAAATCCTTTTATCAGCTTTAAATACCTTCCAATTTTTCTGTATAATATTTTTTATATACTTGCTATGGGGTCCGAACTGAATAATACAGGCTTTCCCATATCTATTCATCATGTCAGTACCACTACTGGGGGTATGCTTCTGGGATAAGTTGGTAAAACGTCCCCCTCCCAACAAAGGTGTGAACCTAATGCCCCATTGTTGACGAACATAGGTCCTTACTTCGTTAATCATACCTTCGGGGTATCCCCTTTCTAGGAAAAATGTACCTATTTTCCCTAGTTCCATTTCCAAATCCCTAATATCAGAAGTCATCCTTGCTGCCCGAATGAACTGCCCTTTTACTATATTTCTTTTCTGGGCCCAAGGGTGACTGCTATTAAAATGTAAATAGAAATTGCTGAAAGTGGGTTTTCTGAAAATGTTGGACTTAAATTTACCTTCATCTAGTGTAATCAACACATCAAGATAAGAAATACTTTTTTTATCCATATTGATGGTAAATTTTAGGTACTCACTGCAGGAGTTGATATAGCTGAAAAAATCGTCTAACTCCCCCTTACTCCCTTTCCACACAAGAAAAATATCGTCTAAAAAGCGATAATAACAACCTATGCGGTCCATCCACTTGGATCCAAAAATGTGTTCCTTTTCCCAGTTGAACAAAACGAGGTTTGCGTATATTGGGGCACAAGCTGCCCCCATCGCAACCCCTTTAGATTGTCTAAAGTAGTTCCCCTCATAATAAATGTAATTATGGGTTAATACTACCTCCATGAAGTCCAGAATTAGAAGTGTCCTGTCCCAGGTTACCTGACCAAGCTCCTGTATACTCTCCTGGAACCTTGTCATCCCTTCATCATGGGGTATGCTTGAGAAAAGGTCCACCACATCTATGGTGACCAACCATTCAGCTCCCTGGGATATATGTGGTACCAACCTGCCTAAAAAGTCCCAAGAATCTGAGACTAGATGAATAATGCTTCCTAGGCTCGATTTTAGCCATTTATCTACGACTTTCCCAAAAGGAAATGTTTTAGAAAAACTCCCTGAAATTATTAGTCTGAATGGCGGATCTACCAGGTCCTTGTGGACCTTAGGGATACCCACTATGGTACCGATAATAGGATGTTCCACTTTCAGATATTTACCCAAGTCAGGGTCAATACTCCCTTCTAGTATGAGATCGTTTACCAGGGAGTCCACTTTATTGTATCCCCTATTCACTTCATTTAATGAGGATGCCTCATATTTCCCTGAATTCAATAATATACTGTTCATCTTGTTAGTGTATTGTTGGGAGGGGTATAATACTATCCCACCCCCCTTGTCCGGTTTCATAATCCGGATATTTCTATTCCCTTGCAACCTTTTTAACACAATATGTTCCTCCTTTGAAACATTGTATTCTAGGTTGTGATTGAGAGGTCCGTTGCATTTGGTATACCTGTATATGTCACCCACCACAAGTTTCTCAAAGGTATCTAATAAAGAATTTAGGGGGGGAGTGTAAGAACTTTTAGTTCTAAATTCTTTGTCATTTGCAAACTTAGATCCACCAAACTTAACGCTCAGGTTTAGTTTCCTAATATATTTTTTTACATCTAAGATATATTCAACTAAATTCATCCTGCCATGTGGGATGTATTTCATCCCCTTTGACAACAAGGTGAAATGTTCCTTTGTAATTACCTCGTCGGTGTAATTATAAATGTTGAAATTATCAAAGGAGCTAATCACTAATTAATATGTGTTCTGAGGAAGTCCTTAGTGGATGAAAGCGCTAAACTGAAGTGTTTTTTATACCATTGGAATAAATCTACTGTTTTTTGAAGTTTCTGGTGTTCGTGCTGGTGCATTTTATTACGTTCTATGATAAAAATCTCTCACAAGTCCTTAGTGAAATCAGGATATTGCATCATCTTTTTTTTTTGCCTGCTGAGAAATCTGTATATAGAGCAAGACGCAAAAGAACCAAATGTGGAACAACTGACTGGTTTGGGATTAGGAAAGAAGTACTGCAAGGCTATATATTGTCACCCTACATATCCAATGTATCTGCTGAATATATTATACTGGGCTAGACAAATCAGAAGCTGGAATAAAATGTCTGTTTATTAGGTTATTAACAACCTCAGATATGCAGATAACACCACTCTAATTAGTGAAAATGAGGAAGAGCTAAATAGTCCATTGATAAAGGAGAAGCAGAAAGTATTAAAGCCAGTTTATTCCTCAACATAAAAAAATAATTAAATAAAATCATGTAATCTAGCCCTATCAGTTATGTAAAATAGATGTGGAAGAAACAGATGTTGTGAAACATTTCATTTCCCTGGGCTCAAAGATCTCTGCAGATGGTGATTGCAGCCATGAAGTGAAATATTGTTTGCTTTTGGAAGGAAAGTTATATTAAATCTGGATAAGATCTTAAAAAATAAAGACAATATATTGTCAAATGTAGGACTGTGAGAACTGTGCTGCAAGTAAGGTTATACTCTGGAGAACTGATGTGTTTAAACTTTGGAGTTAGAGACAACATATGAGAATTCCATGGACTGTAAGAAGATTGAACAAGGCAATACTTAAAGAAATAAACCCAGACTTCTTAGTTTAAAGGCCTGATAATAGTAAAACTAAAACTCAAATACTTTGGTCACTGATGTCAGGAAGGGCAAAGACAAAAGAAGGGAGTGTCAGAATCTAATTTGGATGGAAGTAATGGTCATGAACCTGCAAAGATATAAAGAAGCCATACTTGACAGACAGGCCTGGTGTGCTAACCTCCTTAGGAGTTCACAAAGAGACATATTCAACTGAATGATGGAGGAATAACAACAAATAATTTGCTTAGAGCCACCCCCTCCTTCTATTACTCTGATTCAGATAAGACATTTCCTAAATTATTTCAGGGTCTATAATTCTTTTATATCCAGCCATAACACAAACACATTCACAGGTTATCTCTTTCCACGGGTACCTTTTCTTCCTTCTGTAAACTAATCACAGATCTATATTTCTAAATATGCATAGATTTAAGGTATGTCTCAAAGAAGTAAATAATCAATCTATTTTTCTTGCTGTGTCTCAAAGTGGTTGTACATACTGATGTATTTTTTATTGCATCGTGTATGATTATCTTATATAAACTTGAATGTTTGTTTCCTTCCACAAGCTGAGTCTGAAAGTGGTCCACTGAGATCAGTGTTCCACCTGCTGTACTAAGTTAAAATAAATAAAGAATGTATAACTTTATGAATTATCTCCATTATTAAAAATTAAAATAAACAAATAAATAAATAAATAAAAAGGAAAGCATTTATCTTCATTTAAAAATTCTTTGCAACCAACACAGTATATTATCTCCCTTTTACCCCCATTATTTTCTGAGAAAATACATTAAAAATAACTACATAACCACCTAAGCTCATTGTCCCTGATGCTCTGTGTTCAAGTGTAGCACCACTCTGGCATTATGTGCTCTCACCAAGTCAGGATTTCTCAAGGTGCTGTCTTTGCAGCTCTAAGTAAACACACTTAACCAAATTTATATCATATAGACCTGGTAATGTTGCTTTCAACTAGCTAATAACATATTAGAAATTGTTTACTATAAAGGATTTGTGGCCATTTGATCAGCTTCTCATTGCCCATACTCATCTGGGGTAATATGTACTTGCTCATATGTCATAAATTATAGTTTTATAGGGACTGCAGGATCACTGTTTGTGCACAACCTTTGTGCCTGTATTAAGGAGTTTCTCTTTTCTCTACTGTTGTGTGGCTGAGGATTTAGTGTACACATAAAGGCTGAAGCTTGCCTCTCTTGCAAAATGCTTTTTCAGTGTTTGTGTTACAGTTATTGTTAGATGAGTTGTACTCTTCATCGGTTGAAATCAAATATTTGATTTTTCAATGATTGTGTCTTGATCATTTAAATGGGAATCATGTAAAAGAAATAAAAACAACTCTGGACTTTATTTGAAAAAATAGCATTGATATTTTTTGAACTTCACAAAGAAGTACCCCAGTACTAGTTAATAAAACCTCAGCTTTTTTCCATTTCTGTTAAATGTGGACTAACACACAGTCAGTGGGAAGATGGAAACCATGAAATGACATATCCCTTTCTCCAGACTCCATCAGTATTCATCTACAATAACACTTTCAATAACTCTGTAGTGATTTTCAGCCAACAACCCATATTAAATGAAAACAATACCAAAGCTATGTTTTCTGGTATTAAGCTAGCAAGAGGACTCAAACACCTACAGAGTGATAATAGAGCATTGGTACATTGATCCCAAATTCTGAGCCGCTACAGTGAGCCCAGCACTATTACCAGCCAGCAGAGCCAAATCGTGGCCAAATGGGATCCTAGACAGGATATTGGATCAGCCTGTCCCTTCTCCGCCATTCCAATGTTCCATTACTTGACTGTCTTGCACCAATTATCGTAAACACCATTTATAAGTAGCGTGCATACTATTTTTTTCATTGCTTTTACGATTACAGAGATTTGGATTTTTTAATTTAAAACTTTTATTTCAAATTTTATAGCACAAACACTGATGGCCATTTATCAAAGTACATGGCAGGATGCAATCTATGTGCACACATAATATCTAGCAGTCATACTGCTATGTTTAAACTATGGAAGTTCTCATAAAAATGGCACTGATGTTTAAAAGCTGTACTGTATGAAGCTGTATGTATACTACCTTTAATATTAAAACCTGTATGTTATGAAGCAAGTATACCCAGCCCAGTTCTCTCTCATGCTCTCTGATCTCTTATTGTGTCACTCATTATTCTCTGCAATCGCTTCCGGGGCTATGGAAAGGAAAACAGCACTGCATGATATGTGTGGATGGCATGCATAGGTAGGATATATGGGTAGGCTATATAGATGGTTCCTGTCATCTAATTTCAGTCTCCTATGGGCTTAGGAGATCAGGATATCATTGCCTCATGTCACTATAATGGTGACAGCACTGTTCCTCTATGCATGGGATTCCAGTGACATGGGTGACAACCTGGGCTAAACTATTTCAGTCTTCAGTCATATGCAGATGAACTTCATAGCCTTCCTGCAGGAGCTTCTGATGGTAATCCTCCTCCAAAAAACACCTCTGTGCTCTAAAAAGAGCACTATACTCTCTTTCTCAAGCCATGAGGTCTCACATTCAAGAAGCACAGGGAAAAAAAACATTTATACCCAAAGCAGTTTTCAGACATACCAGCTGCTGTGCTTTGACACGTATCAATGTGAACCTTATTTGCATGTCAGAAAGTTGGTTAGGCTAATACAAGTGCTGTACTACTATGGTTCATAGTGGCACCTCAAAGTATGAAACATGGCAGTCATATATCCCTTTTTATACTGTTAAAACAGCTTCACTACAGTGATTCCAAATGCATGAGGTTAAACGTGGAATTATAGAGCACACTCTAGAGGCACAACTTGAACTGTGCATCCACAGTGTTGCCTGCATGGTCTAAGGAATGCGCATGGCATTGAGGGTAATTAAGCTTGATTCTTAGCAGGTTGAGAGATTCAGAAACAATAGTGAGTTTATTCTGAATTAGCATTATCATCTCACCCAGCCAGGGGATTCTGCATTATATAAGTCAAGGGGTTAGCAGAGCTTATATGAAACCATTTAGTGTTGGTTTGTGATTTATTGTCTAAATGTTTGGTAGGAAAATATTTATTTTGATTTATATTTTATTTTTTACCTCTCATTTTTACGGTTATAATGAGGTGCAGCTGTGAGTGATAGTCCGCAGGAGCTATTGCATGAAACATAAAGGACATCCAGTGTTTGTGTGTGACCGACACAACTGGTAAGGTAGGTCATGTTGACTGCTTTAAGAATTAGTTCCCCTTGTAAAAGGTTATCTCAGCATACTTAATTTCATCTTTATTCGGATATTGTTAATGTGATTTCCTCACTCAATTTGCCTTAAATGACCAATTATTTTAATTTCTTTGAACCTTGTTGTTAGGAGTGTTTCAATTTTCTCTTTTAAAAATCTTTATCTGTAGCTGAGAATAGATTATTTTAAATGAGTATGTTGTTAACAATTTGCAGAAGCACAAGTATCTTACACAATGTGCTAAATGCTGTTTATATGCAAAGGTAACATTTGGTTGCATTTGGAGAATTGTGTTCCTTATGTCAAAAGCTGGATGATTTACTTATCGTTATTAACAGCATATCTAGACTCAATGAAGATAGTTGCACTTGGGCAGATGAGATAAATTATATTAGGTAAAATGCAAATAAAACACATTTAGGAAAGGAAGTACCCTTTTCGTAAAAGATCACTCTTCCCCTCTTTAACATGATCCTACTGATGACAACTTTTAAATTACAGCAATAATCCAGCAATTTAAAAATTATCCAGCAATTTAAAGATTTAGAACATGTAGAAGAAAGTAAAAAGGAAAGAAAGGAATATTTTCACAGCAAATAGCAAGGAAGAAAAATAAATAAATTAATATCTATAATTCTGATGAAGTTTCAAACTACTGAGACAAAATAGTTTATTGGATGTATGTATATATATATATATATATATATATATATATATATATATATATCTGTTTTATGACTTTTTGCTCATTAAAGTTCATTTTTAACCTTCACTTGTAAATGGGCCTTTCCGAATACATGTATTTTGTGAATTTAATTGAACTGATATACAGTGTGAACTATTGGGAATCATAAGGAACACAGAGTATCTTTATTGCGGGCGGTGCAGTGGTGCAGTGATTAATGCTGTCGCCTCACAGCAAGAGGTTCTCCGGTCAGTATTATGTTGCATTGTGGGGGGCATATTATTTCAACTTCCTAGATTTCAAAACAGGTCTCATGGGGACAGAATCATTTAATCCATACCTCCGATCTGCAAGGTTCCCAGGTATCAGTATCCACTATAATGCAACACTTTCCATCCTGTTAATAAAATCCACCATTCTATCACTCTCAACCAGAGCATGCAGAACTTGCAGAACTTGAAAAAGAAAAACATGGTCAGCTGCTGCTTGCAAGGTATGCTTTGCCAAATCACTGTAGTCAAGACTTTTCCTAGTGCAATAAGTGTGATCCCTGATGCGTTCCCTTAGGCAGCGATTAGTTTTACCTACATAGAATTTAAAACAGACCTTACAGTGCTCTACGCAGATGATATTCTTAGTATTGCAGTCAGCTGCTACCCTCAACTGCCACATAAAACCAGTCCCTGCATGCCTAAACAATCGGGACTGATCAATGAAACCACAAAAGGCACAGAAATTACATTTCCGAATGCTTGTTAACCCCTCAGTGCCCGTGGTATGTACCCTAGGGTAACATAATTGTTGCTTCAACATTCTCTTATTCTTATACACAAATCTGGGTCATAAACCAAACAACCCAGCTACCTTTTCATCCAGACATAAGATGTGCCAATTAATGCATATCACTTGTATTACTTTATTCACATCCCTGGTGTATGACAGAATGACTGGGATCTCATTACTATGCCTCGACCTGTCAATCCTTGTCCTTGTGTCACTAGAAAAATATGTCCTTGCTCTACCTTCCCTCTCCTGAAGAATCTTCTGATAGGCTTGATTTACCTCCATCTGAGTATGCCCTCCCAAACTCATGCTTCAAATTTTCCACGCCATTAATAAAGTCTTGTTCCTCACAATTCCTTGCCCCTGGATTATATTAGTGAAAATATGATGGGGATGCATGCTATCCCTGTGCAAATATGCTGGGTGGTAACATTCCTTCCTGTGCATCCTGGTGGATAAATGATCAGAAACACCTCTCACTACTTCTACATCCAAGAAATCAATTCTCTCAGTCAAGAGGGTATAAGTATGATCAAAAATTGCTTAAGCAGGTATGGCAAGTTAGAGGCCCAACAGATAGAGTTAATTTGTTTGTTGTTGGAATTAGTTTTGGAGCATAATATCTTTATTTTCAATAACACCTATTAGCAGATGACAGGTATGGCAATGGGCACGAGCTGTGCCAACTCATATGCAAATCTGGTGATGGCGGACTGGGAATATCAACATATATTGAATGTAGGTGATCCCCATCTGTATTTTATTGATGTTTCCTTGATGATCTTTTTGTGGGATGGAAAGGAAATGAGGAGGCCCTGCTGAGATTTTTTCAATACTTGAATAGTAGCAGCGACTTTTTGAAATTTACCATGGAGTGCTCTACTAAGAGAATTGATTTCTTGGATGTAGAGGTAGTGAGAGGTGTTTCTGGTGGTAGATCCACCAGGATGCACAAGAAGGACTGTTACCGCCAGAAGTATTTGCACAGGGGTAGCATGCATCCCCAACATATTTTCACTAATATAATCAAGAGGCAAGCAATGAGAGTTTCATACTTATCCTGTGAGGAACAAGACTTTATCAATGGCCTGGAAAATTTTAAGCATGAGTTTATGGGGAGGGGGTACACTCAGATGGAGGTAGATCATGCCTATCAGAAGATTCTTCAGGAGAGGAAAAGTAGAGCAAGGCCATATATTTTTAGTGACACAAGGACTAGGATGGATAGGTCAAGGCATAGTAATGAGATCCTGGTCATTCTGTCATACACCAGGGATGTGAATAAAGTAAGGGAAGTGATAAACAATAATTAGCACATCTTATGTGTGGATAAAAAGATAGCTTGGCTGATTGGTTTATGACCCAGATTTGTGTATAACAATAAGAGAACATTGAAGCAATGATTATGTTACCCTAGGGTGCATACCGTGGGCACTGAGGGGTTAACAGGCACTAGGAAATGTAATTCATGTGCCTTTTGTTCTTTCATTGATCAGTCTCGATTCTTTAGGCATGCAGGGACTGTTGTTTTGTGGCAGCTGAGGGTAGCAGCTGACTGCAGTACTAAGAATGTCACATATGTAAGTCACTGTAAGATCTGTTTTAAATTCTATGTAGGTAAAACTAATCTTTGTCTAAGTGAACGCATCAACTTATTGCACTAGGAAAGGTCTTGACTACAATGCTTTGGTGAAGTATACCTTGCAAGCAGGAGTTGACCATGTTTTTTTTTCAAGTTCTGCATGCCTTGTTGAGAGTGATAGAATGGGGGATTTTATTAACAGGATGGAAAGTGTTGCGTTACAGTGGATACTGAGACTTGGGCCAGATCGGGGGTATGGATTAAATTATTCTGTCCCCATGAGACCTGTTTTGAATCTAGGAAGTTGAAATGATATGCCCTACAATGCAACATAATACTGAGTGCTGTTGCCTTAAATTTTAAGTGAGCAAAAAAAATTTTGACAAAGGAGTGTTTTGGAGAGAGTTTTGTCAAGTATGATTAGATAATTGCTTTTATTCCTTTTAGCTTGATTGCATATATGAGTGCTGTGTTTTTTGTCTGATGAAGCAATACTGTTCATTGCAAAAGTGTTCATGTTCAATAAATAACTTTATTCTGTTTTCTGGAGTTTTCACTGCTGTGTGCCTGCCTTGCTGTTACATAGATTTTTGTCCTTTCTGAAGTTCTCCATGGACTTTATCACTGGTTGGGGACAGTTTTGTGTGTGTTGTTTCACATGCTAGCAATGTAATGTTCAATATAAAGTAAGCTGGACTCCAGCAATATATCGACCAAGAATTGGAGGATATACAAGTTTATTTTACAAAGGTCAGAGAGACCACAAATCAAGTGGAAAGAGCGAGGAAATGTTTACTTCTGCTTTATTGATTACTCAAAAACATTTGAGGTTTCTAACTAAGTAGATCAAGGGACTCCAGCACATGGCTTTCACAGACTGACTAAAGTCCCTGTCACCATACTCAATATCAAATGGACTTCTTAGGGGAGACTTATGCCTTGCTTACAGAGCAATCTATGACCCAAACCTAATAAATTTGCTGCATATCTGTAAATCAAACAGGACTAGACCTACTTGTTCCAGGGACCTAAATATGGCCTGTCACTTGAATAGGATGTGCTGGAGGGACACATTTATCTCCCAGTGACTGCCGTATCTTTGGTTTAGGCCATCAGCTCATGTGAAGCAGAGCACCTCTGTGACACTGTTCAAAATGAACCTGGATGAGTTGATGGGATACTGGAAATTCTTACTGGGGATAGTACCCACAACCCTCCTGGATATGGGCAGTCATTACTAAACACAATCCTGGGTATTGACTAGAGTATCTATGGTATTACTTTGGGATAAAATAGCTAGGCTTGAAATGACCTCCACGTCGATAGCCTAGTAACATCCTATGATCCTATGATTCTATGATAAAAATACACAAAGAAGCTGAGAACAGTCCACCAAGTAAATGTAAATGTGAGCACAGCCTCCTGTCTCAGAACGTAATAAAATGCACCAGCACGAACACCAGAAACTTCAAAAAACAGTAGATTTATTCCAATGGTATAAAAAACACTTCAGTTTAGCGCTTACATCCACGAAGGACTTCCTCAGAACACATATTAAAAACTGCTAATCCATTAAATACATTTAAAAATACGTCACATGTCGTTCTACCATTAATAATTAAAGTGCTAGTGCCTTGAAATGCCAGTGCATAATGAAAACCTTCCATTACTATAAAAACTGTTGTCGCAATTAAATAACACACATTTAAAGTTCATTTAATATATTAAAATATGCCTACCACTATAGTTGGCCTTATAACACTTGTTTACAATTGTCTAAAACAGGTTTTATGGAGACGTGCTCATTTATACCAGGATACATAGAGGCATTTAATTTAACCTGCCACCTGACCTCCTTGTCACTCACTGCTTTCTTAACGTCTCCACCCCTTACATTAGGTCTAACTATCTCTAAAATTCCAAAGGTAAAGTTGGAACACTCCTTACTAAGTTTTAAATGTTTCCATAAAGCATTATTCTCGTCCTGTTTCCTGATGCTATATTGGTGATCGAAATCCTATTACGTAAGCATCTGGTAGTTTTCCCTACATAGAAACAGGGACAGTGAGTACAAACAGCTAGGTATATCAAGTTTGTAGACCTACAATTCCCCTTTTGAAAATGAATTTTTGATTTATTAAAATTCTGTAGGGTTAATTCCTGCACTGCCGTTATGTATTGGCACTGTGGACATGTGCCACATTTTGGTGTCCCCCTCCCATTGACCATCTTGGTCTGCTTTTTCACTAAAACGAACTTCAAATTCGGACCATTCCTATGTACAAAATGGGGCCCTCCCCACTAAATCCCAAATCCTTTTATCAGCTTTAAATACCTTCCAATTTTTCTGTATAATATTTTTATATACTTGCTATGGGGTCGAAACTGAATAATACAGGCTTTCCCATATCTATTCATCATGTCAGTACCACTACTGGGGTATGCTTCTGGGATAAGTTGGTAAACGTCCCTCCCAACAAAGGTGTGAACCTAATGCCCCATTGTTGACGAACATAGGTCCTTACTCGTTAATCATACCTTCGGGTATCCTTTCTAGGAAAAATGTGCCTATTTTCCCTAGTTCCATTTCCAGATCCCTAATATCAGAAGTCATCCTTGCTGCCCGAATGAACTGCCCTTTTACTATATTTCTTTTCTGGGCCCAAGGGTGACTGCTATTAAAATGTAAATAGGAATTACTGAAAGTGGGTTTTCTAAAAATGTTGGACTTAAATTTACCTTCATCTAGTGTAATCAACACATCAAGATAAGAAATACTTTTTTTATCCATATTGATGGTAAATTTTAGGTACTCACTGCAGGAGTTGATATAGCTGAAAAAATCGTCTAACTCCCCCTTACTCCCTTTCCACACAAGAAAAATATCGTCTAAAAAGCGATAATAACAACCTATGCGGTCCATCCACTTGGATCCAAAAATGTGTTCCTTTTCCCAGTTGAACAAAACGAGGTTTGCGTATATTGGGGCACAAGCTGCCCCCATCGCAACCCCTTTAGATTGTCTAAAGTAGTTCCCCTCATAATAAATGTAATTATGGGTTAATACTACCTCCATGAAGTCCAGAATTAGAAGTGTCCTGTCCCAGGTTACCTGACCAAGCTCCTGTATACTCTCCTGGAACCTTGTCATCCCTTCATCATGGGGTATGCTTGAGAAAAGGTCCACCACATCTATGGTGACCAACCATTCAGCTCCCTGGGATATATGTGGTACCAACCTGCCTAAAAAGTCCCAAGAATCTGAGACTAGATGAATAATGTTTCCTAGGCTCGATTTTAGCCATTTATCTACAACTTTCCCAAAAGGAAATGTTTTAGAAAAACTCCCTGAAATTATTGGTCTGAATGGCGGATCTACCAGGTCCTTGTGGACCTTAGGGATACCCACTATGGTACCGATAATAGGATGTTCCACTTTCAGATATTTACCCAAGTCAGGGTCAATACTCCCTTCTAGTATGAGATCGTTTACCAGGGAGTCCACTTTATTGTATCCCCTATTCACTTCATTTAATGAGGATGCCTCATATTTCCCTGAATTCAATAATATACTGTTCATCTTGTTAGTGTATTGTTGGGAGGGGTATAATACTATCCCACCCCCCTTGTCCGGTTTCATAATCCGGATATTTCTATTCCCTTGCAACCTTTTTAACACAATATGTTCCTCCTTTGAAACATTGTATTCTAGGTTGTGATTGAGAGGTCCGTTGCATTTGGTATACCTGTATATGTCACCCACCACAAGTTTCTCAAAGGTATCTAATAAAGAATTTAGGGGGGGAGTGTAAGAACTTTTAGTTCTAAATTCTTTGTCATTTGCAAACTTAGATCCACCAAACTTAACACTCAGGTTTAGTTTCCTGATATATTTTTTTACATCTAAGATGTTTTCAACTAAATTCATCCTGCCATGTGGGATGTATTTCATCCCCTTTGACAACAAGGTGAAATGTTCCTTCGTGATTACCTCGTCGGTGTAATTATAAATGTTGAAATTATCAAAGGAGCTAATCACTAATTAATATGTGTTCTGAGGAAGTCCTTAGTGGATGAAAGCGCTTAACTGAAGTGTTTTTTTACCATTGGAATAAATCTACTGTTTTTTGAAGTTTCTGGTGTTCGTGCTGGTGCATTTTATTACGTTCTATGATAAAAATCTCTCACAAGTCCTTAGTGAAATCAGGATATTGCATCATCTTTTTTTTTTGCCTGCTGAGAAATCTGTATATAGAGCAAGACGCAAAAGAACCAAATGTGGAACAACTGACTGGTTTGGGATTAGGAAAGAAGTACTGCAAGGCTATATATTGTCACCCTACATATCCAATGTATCTGCTGAATATATTATACTGGGCTAGACAAATCAGAAGCTGGAATAAAATGTCTGTTTATTAGGTTATTAACAACCTCAGATATGCAGATAACACCACTCTAATTAGTGAAAATGAGGAAGAGCTAAATAGTCCATTGATAAAGGAGAAGCAGAAAGTATTAAAGCCAGTTTATTCCTCAACATAAAAAAATAATTAAATAAAATCATGTAATCTAGCCCTATCAGTTATGTAAAATAGATGTGGAAGAAACAGATGTTGTGAAACATTTCATTTCCCTGGGCTCAAAGATCTCTGCAGATGGTGATTGCAGCCATGAAGTGAAATAATGTTTGCTTTTGGAAGGAAAGTTATATTAAATCTGGATAAGATCTTAAAAAATAAAGACAATATATTGTCAAATGTAGGACTGTGAGAACTGTGCTGCAAGTAAGGTTATACTCTGGAGAACTGATGTGTTTAAACTTTGGAGTTAGAGACAACATATGAGAATTCCATGGACTGTAAGAAGTTTAAACAAGGCAATACTTAAAGAAATAAACCCAGACTGCTTAGTTTAAAGGCCTGATAATAGTAAAACTAAAACTCAAATACTTTGGTCACTGATGTCAGGAAGGGCAAAGACAAAAGAAGGGAGTGTCAGAATCTAATTTGGATGGAAGTAATGGTCATGAACCTGCAAGGATATAAAGAAGCCATACTTGACAGACAGGCCTGGTGTGCTAACCTCTTTAGGAGTTCACAAAGGGACAGATTCAACTGAATGATGGAGGAATAACAACAAATAATTTGCTTAGAGCCACCCCCTCCTTCTATTACTCTGATTCAGATAAGACATTTCCTAAATTATTTCAGGGTCTATAATTCTTTTATATCCAGCCATAACACAAACACATTCACAGGTTATCTCTTTCCACGGGTACCTTTTCTTCCTTCTGTAAACTAATCACAGATCTATATTTCTAAATATGCATAGATTTAAGGTATGTCTCAAAGAAGTAAATAATCAATCTATTTTTCTTGCTGTGTCTCAAAGTGGTTGTACATACTGATGTATTTTTTATTGCATCGTGTATGATTATCTTATATAAACTTGAATGTTTGTTTCCTTCCACAAGCTGAGTCTGAAAGTGGTCCACTGAGATCAGTGTTCCACCTGCTGTACTAAGTTAAAATAAATAAAGAATGTATAACTTTATGAATTATCTCCATTCTTAAAAATTAAAATAAACAAATAAATAAATAAATAAAAAGGAAAGCATTTATCTTAATTTAAAAATTCTTTGCAACCATCACAGTATATTATCTCCCTTTTACCCCCGTTATTTTCTGAGAAAATACATTAAAAATAACTACATAACCACCTAAGCTCATTGTCCCTGATGCTCTGTGTTCAAGTGTAGCACCACTCTGGCATTATGTGCTCTCACCAAGTCAGGATTTCTCAAGGTGCTGTCTTTGCAGCTCTAAGTAAACACACTTAACCAAATTTATATCATATAGACCTGGTAATGTTGCTTTCAACTAGCTAATAACATATTAGAAATTGTTTACTATAAAGGATTTGTGGCCATTTGATCAGCTTCTCATTGCCCATACTCATCTGGGGTAATATGTACTTGCTCATATGTCATAAATTATAGTTTTATAGGGACTGCAGGATCACTGTTTGTGCACAACCTTTGTGCCTGTATTAAGGAGTTTCTCTTTTCTCTACTGTTGTGTGGCTGAGGATTTAGTGTACACATAAAGGCTGAAGCTTGCCTCTCTTGCAAAATGCTTTTTCAGTGTTTGTGTTACAGTTATTATTAGATGAGTTGTACTCTTCATCGGTTGAAATCAAATATTTGATTTTTCAATGATTGTGTCTTGATCATTTAAATGGGAATCATGTAAAAGAAATAAAAACAACTCTGGACTTTATTTGAAAAAATAGCATTGATATTTTTTTGAACTTCACAAAGAAGTACCCCAGTACTAGTTAATAAGACCTCAGCTTTTTTCCATTTCTGTTAAATGTGGACTAACACACAGTCAGTGGGAAGATGGAAACCATGAAATGACATATCCCTTTCTCCAGACTCCATCAGTATTCATCTACAATAACACTTTCAATAACTCTGTAGTGATTTTCAACCAACAACCCATATTAAATGAAAACAATACCAAAGCTATGTTTTCTGGTATTAAGCTAGCAAGAGGACTCAAGCACCTACAGAGTGATAATAGAGCATTGGTACATTGATCCCAAATTCTGAGCCACTACAGTGAGCCCAGCACTATTACCAGCCAGCAGAGCCAAATCGTGGCCAAATGGGATCCTAGACAGGATATTGGATCAGTCTGTCTCTTCTCCGCCATTCCAATGTTCCATTACTTAACTGTCTTGCACCAATTATCGTAAACACCATTTATAAGTAGCGTGCATACTATTTTTTTCATTGCTTTTATGATTACAGAGATTTGGATTTTTTAATTTAAAACTTTTATTTCAAATTTTATAGCACAAACACTGATGGCCATTTATCAAAGTACATGGCAGGATGCAATGTATGTGCACACATAATATCTAGCAGTCATACTGCTATGTTTAAACTATGGAAGTTCTCATAAAAATGGCACTGATGTTTAAAAGCTGTACTGTATGAAGCTGTATGTATACTACCTTTAATATTAAAACCTGTATGTTATGAAGCAAGTATACCCAGCCCAGTTCTCTCTCATGCTCTCTGATCTCTTATTGTGTCACTCATTATTCTCTGCAATTGCTTCCGAGGTTATGGAAGGGAAAACAGCACTGCATGATATGTGTGGATGGCATGCATAGGTAGGATATACAGGTAGGCTATAGAGGTGGTTCCTGTCATCTAATTTCAGTCTCCTATGGGCTTAGGAGATCAGGATATCATTGCCTCATGTCACTATAATGGTGACAGCACTGTTCCTCTATGCATGGGATTCCAGTGACATGGGTGACAACCTGGGCTAAACTATTTCAGTCTTCAGTCATATGCAGATGTACTTCATAGCCTTCCTGCAGGAGCTTCTGATGGTAATCCTCCTCCAAAAAACACCTCTGTGCTCTAAAAAGAGCACTATACTCTCTTTCTCAAGCCATGAGGTCTCACATTCAAGAAGCACAGGGAAAAAAACATTTATACCCAAAGCAGTTTTCAGACATACCAGCTGCTGTGCGTTGACACGTATCAATGTGAACCTTATTTGCATGTCAGAAAGTTGGTTAGGCTAATACAAGTGCTGTACTACTATGGTTCATAGTGGCACCTCAAAGTATGAAACATGGCAGTCATATATCCCTTTTTATACTGTTAAAACAGCTTCGCTACAGTGATTCCAAATGCATGAGGTTAAACGTGGAATTATAGAGCACACTCTAGAGGCACAACTTGAACTGTGCATCCACAGTGTTGCCTGCATGGTCTAAGGAATGCATGGCATTGAGGGTAATTAAGCTTGATTCTTAGCAGGTTGAGAGATTCAGAAACAATAGTGAGTTTATTCTGAATTAGCATTATCATCTCACCCAGCCAGGGGATTCTGCATTATATAAGTCAAGGGGTTAGCAGAGCTTATATGAAACCATTTAGTGTTGGTTTGTGATTTATTGTCTAAATGTTTGGTAGGAAAATATTTATTTTGATTTATATTTTATTTTTTACCTCTCATTTTTACGGTTATAATGAGGTGCAGCTGTGAGTGATAGTTCGCAGGAGCTATTGCATGAAAGCTAAAGGACATCCAGTGTTTGTGTGTGACCGACACAACTGGTAAGGTAGGTCATGTTGACTGCTTTAAGAATTAGTTCCCCTTGTAAAAGGTTATCTCAGCATACTTAATTTCATCTTTATTCGGATATTGTTAATGTGATTTCCTCACTCAATTTGCCTTAAATGACCAATTATTTTAATTTCTTTGAACCCTGTTGTTAGGAGTGTTTCAATTTTCTCTTTTAAAAATCTTTATCTGTAACTGAGAATAGATTCTTTTAAATGAGTATGTTGTTAACAATTTGCAGAAGCACAAGTATCTTACACAATGTGCTAAATGCTGTTTATATGCAAAGGTAACATTTGGTTGCATTTGGAGAATTGTGTTCCTCATGTCAAAAGCTGGATGATTTACTTATCGTTATTAACAGCATATCTAGACTCAATGAAGATAGTTGCACTTGGGCAGATGAGATAAATTATATTAGGTAAAATGCAAATAAAACACATTTAGGAAAGGAAGTACCCTCTTCCTAAAAGATCACTCTTCCCCTCTTTAACATGATCCTACTGATGACAACTTTTAAATTACAGCAATTATCCAGCAATTTAAAAATTATCCAGCAATTTAAAGATTTAGAACATGTAGAAGAAAGTAAAAAGGAAAGAAAGGAATATTTTCACAGCAAATAGCAAGGAAGAAAAATAAATAAATTAATATCTATAATTCTGAGGAAGTTTCAAACTACTGAGACAAAATAGTTTATTGGATGTATATATATATATATATATATATATATATATATATATATATATATATATATATCTGTTATATGACTTTTTGCTCATTAAAGTTCATTTTTAACCTTCACTTGTAAATGGGCCTTTCCGAATACATGTACTTTGTGAATTTAATTGAACTGATATACGGTGTGAATTATTGGGAATCATAAGGAACACAGAGTATCTTTATTGCGGGCGGTGCAGTGGTGCAGCGGTTAATGCTGTCGCCTCACAGCAAGAGGTTCTCCGGTTCGATTCTCGGCTGGGGTGCCTTCTGTCTGGAGTTTGCATGTTCTCCCTGCATTCGCGTGAGTTTCCTCCGGGTACACCAGTTTCCTCCCACATTCTAAAAACATGCTTCGGGAGCATTTCTCCCTGAGCCTCCGCTGAAAACAGGATCTGTGGAACCTAGTCGGACTTTCCTGGTCAACAAATGTTAAATAAATAAATATTTTGCAGCCTTATTGATGGTACATATTCTGAGGAAGTTAGCTATTATCCTGACTTTGCTTAGTGATCTATCTATGTTTCTACCTATGGTGGCACCTATAACCAGGATGTTTTCAGATGAACTAGCTTAATTTTGTTGCCTTAAGGACTTCTGCATGCTAGTGATGGACCCCTGTCAGTGTTTGCATTTTATATAGTGTTAGAGCAAAGCTATATACAGGATATGAGCTGTTAATGTTGGGCTGTGTTCAGGAAGACAATTTGATTGTTTAAGATGAATGCCAAGGCTCTGGAGTGCTATGAAGGTTTGGTAAAGATTTTGTCATGGCATCAGCATAAAACAGCTTTGAGCAGTTTGTAAACTGTAGATATTGTATAGCTGCAAGGAGAAAGAGGGTAAGACAGTATTAAGCTCACCATGTGTAGCTGGCATAGAGAGTGATGCCTCCAGATGAGTTAAGTACTTACATCTCCCACAGAAAGTTAGTAGGAGTTCATTATCAGTGAGCATGAGACAGTTCCTGCACTACTTCAGGACTCTATTGCTGTAAGGCTGTCAGTAGAGGGAAGGATGGTATGCTGACCTTCTTGGATGACTAGTTCTGCCAGATTTAAAGTAAGTGGGGATCTAACAGAATATGAGGCAATATTACTGCCATGGAAGTTAGACTGATTTTTATGTGCAGAATAAACCTATGCTGCTCAGCAGGGGTGTAGCAAGAGAATTTAATTTTGTACTCATGTGCTGTTAATGCTGACCCCCCCCGACCCACCTGGCAGTTAAAAATTTGACATGTTAACCACCCCATCACTTAACAAATGTTTACCTTACTTTCTTTCTAAACCATTAAATATATATTTAATCTGTATACTTATTACAGACCTTAATCTAGACAGTTTTGGACATAGTATGGCCTAAAAAGCCATGGTTTCTCTGAATAACGTCTAAAAAATTGTACTAAGTGGAGTACAAAGAGTATGCCTAACTACACCTTTGCTGCTCATTGTAATTGGTACTAAGGTTGCACAAATCAATGTAACTTTAAAGGATGCTTATGCAACTCAGTACAAGCAGTTTAGACAAAGTGGAAATGGATAAGAAACACACCGATGATATAAGAAGGTATCCTTCCTATAGTACTACCCACTATGGAAATATTGCTACCATGGAATTCAGGTCTGTACAGCTTTACTCAGAAAATGCAATAGAATTGCGTGGCCAAGGATGAACACAGGATAGCAGCAGATTTCTTCAGCTCCACCAATTTCATTACATTGACAGGAATTAATTACTTAAAAAATTAATTTTTGAAGTAATTTTCTTTCTAAATATGTTTGTTTTATATAGTTCTTGAACTATATCTAAAAAAGAAAGGAAATCTTAATAATATTCCTGTCAGAAATTACCTTGGAAATTTTCCTGTCAGTTTATCAGTCTGAAATGAGTTCCAGTAAGACAAATTCTCAAGACTCCAGCATCAAGAAATAACTTCAGTCTCTGATAATTATAGTCCAGCTACTTACTGCTAAGATGGATAAAATGGATACTAAAATAGACACTTTCATAGAAAAAACTACAAAACAAATAGACTTGTTACATATGGACCTGCAACAACAGAAGATCCAGATGACAGGCATAGAAGAAGCTGTGAATGACATGGAAAATAGAATACAAGAAGAGGAAATCAACATTGAGTTTCTGCTGAAACAAAATACACATTTACAAACAAAGCTGGATGACCTGGAAAATAGATTTAGGCAATAACATTAGAATTTTTGGACTGCCAGAAAATATTGAAGGTAACAATATTACTTCTTTTTAACAACATGGCTCCTAAAACTTTAGATTTACCAGAAGCATTCTCTTTTGGTATCGAAAGAGCACATAGATCTATAGCTAATACTAACTCTAACAAAACTATCCTAGATCAGTTATAGTTAGATTTCTATCATCTTTTGATAAAGAGATGGTTCTTAAATCTGCTTGGGCTAAAGCTCCTGTTAAGATTAATGAAACAACTGTGCATTTTGACAATGACTATTCTTCCATGGTATTAGCTAAAAGAAAAGTTTTTCTGCCACTAATAAGGGAGCTTAAAAAAGCACAGTTTAAAACATACCTTCTGTTTCCTGCCAAGCTTAAAATCTTCCTTCCTGATGGTCCTAAAATTTTCGATGACTTAGACTCTGCTTTACTGTTTATCAAAAAAATAAGATTTTGGAAAAAATAGAAGAAATGGAATGGGCTAGTCCTTCGTTAAAGAGACTGGCAACTGAAAAAGACTTCAGAGAAGAAGAAGAGACTAAAAAACAAATGATTTGTACTATGTTTTTTTTCTCTCTCTCATCATTTTATTTTATTATTAATCTTTTAAATATAGTTCCTGCATTTCAAGAAGCAACAACTATTTTGAAAAAGATTTAATCAAAGTTATTCTCTGTGTGCAAAGAAATGTTTTGTTTCATAACTAGTCAAAATATCTGGAGATTTAATGGCAAGCTGTGATTTAACTTGTTTCTCTTTCTGAAGAGGAAAAATAAGGTCAGTAATTTGATACATTTTTTCCTTTAAAAGTTTATATGTTCTTCAAATGCTATTCCTAATTATACTTTCTTGATTACACTGCTTATGCTTGTTTGTAAATAATCTGTCATGCTTTAACTAATAATAATTAGAACTAAATAATAGTAAATGATATGTTTTATTTTTAACTCTATTAATATAAACAGTAAGTAACATTCTATTGTATATACTTCTTATAGCTTTCTCTTACATTTTTTTTTTATTTCTGCCTTATACCCTTTTATTTTCTACTCTCTTTTCTTTTCTTTATTAATATATAGAAATGCTTTTGATCATATAGACACAGTAAATAATAAGATTTGCATAGGAGTTGAGTTGGGACAAAATGTTGAGTTTTGTTACTTATTAATAATTTTGGGCTTGATTTCACTTACATAGAGTCTGTAATAACCTGTAGAATGCATTGTGAAGGTTTTGTCATGTTTAGATGCATTTACACAGCTAAATGAATGTTTGTCACTAGTTTTTAATAAGTTTCCCGCCAAAATGTTAAGAGAGACAATCTGGGATGTGGGCTGTCTCATGCACAGTGTCCATGAGCTACTTCAAAAGCTTCAACTCTCAGAATTCTCACAGAGAAGCTGAAAGCAGCTAGTCTCACCTTTGACCTAGATATCACATTGACACATCACAGATACAGGAATGACACTACCTAATTATACTTTCTTGATTACACTGCTTATGCTTGTTTGTAAATAATCTGTCATGCTTTAACTAATAATAATTAGAACTAAATAATAGTAAATAATATGTTTTATTTTTAACTCTATTAATATAAACAGTAAGTAATATTCTATTGCATATACTTCTTATAGCTTTCTCTTATATATTTTTTTATTTCTGCCTTACACCCTTTTACTTTCTACTCTCTTTTTCTTTTCTTTATTAATATATAGAAATACTTTTGATCATATAGACACAGTAAATAATAAGATTGCATAGGAGTTGAGTTGGGACAAAAATGTTGAGTTTTGTTACTTATTAATAATTTTGGGCTTGATTTCACTTACATAGAGTCTGTAATAACCTGTAGAATGCATTGTGAAGGTTTTGTCATGTTTAGATGCATTTACACTGCTAAATGAATGTTTGTCACTAGTTTTAATAAGTTTCCGCCAAAATGTTAAGAGAGACAATCTGGGATGTGGGCTGTCTCATGCACAGTGTCCATGAGCTACTTCAAAAGCTTCAACTCTCAGAATTCTCACAGAGAAGCTGAAAGCAGCTGGTCTCACCTTTGACCTAGATATCACACTGACACATCACAGATACAGGAATAGCAGATTAATAATATGTGTTAAAACCTATGTCCCAAACATATATATTACTATAACTCATTTAATTCATCTGATTGACAAGCATAAATAATTTTATAACTCTATACTGGAAGAAATTGTCATGTGATATATTTTAAAGCAGTAGTATAGCATGTTTGTAAAATCTGGTTACTAAAATGTGTTTGCTGTGCATTATTTTGTATAAAGCAGACAGATTTATTGAAGGGACAGCAATGTAAGATGGTGCTCAGTAAAGATACAACTCAGTGAGATCAGATATATATATATATATATATATATATATGTATGTGTGTGTGTGTGTGTGTGTGTGTGTGTGTATGTGTGTGTGTGTGTGTGTGTGTGTGTGTGTGTGTGTGTGTGTGTGTGTGTGTGTGTGTGTGTGTGTGTGTATGTGCGTGTGTATGTGTGTGTGTGTGTGTGTGTGTGTGTGTGTGTGTATGTGTGTGTGTATGCATGTGTATATATATATATATATATATATATATATATGTATATGTGTATATGTGTGTGTATGTGTGTATGTATGTATGTACATATATATATATATATATATATATATATATATATATATATATATATGTGTGTGTGTGTGTGTGTGTGTGTTTGTGTGTGTATGTAGATATGTATATAAATGTTTCTGAGAATCTGCTTAACTATGAAGTATGATTTATAACAATTGCTATGAATACAATATTTTATTCTATTGGTAATAATGAGTTTGAGTAAATGCTCATATACAAGCAATTCAAGGTTTTTTTTGGAAGCTGTTAACTGTATTTACATGACAGAAAATAGATGCATCCTAATATATGTAATGTCTGAATCATATTAGCCAAAGTTTTTGATTTAAATGAATGTTAGAACTTATTTTTCTCTCCTCTTGATTTCTAACATCAAGATTACTTGAATGCTATTTGGATACAAGTGTTTTATATTACATGGATGTATATAGTAGTATGAACAGTTTTAAAAAAAAAAAAAAAAGTTTATTTTAGTTTATATGATGCTGTTTTACCAAATGTGTAGTCTTGTCTTGCTAGATAATTGAATTGAAAACTGTTAACTTCAGTTAAATATAACTAGTATTAAATTGATAAGGTGGTAGCTGACGACTGCTGCTTAGGGTAGGGGTTAACTTGAGTGGTAAATACTACTCTAAGTTGGAGTTTATAACTCCAGGCTGGATGCAAGGTTTAATCCTTACATTATTTTCACTTGTTCATTGTTATTTGTATATAGTTTTGACATCCACAATATATTTTGTACATTCATTGTCACTACAAACAAAACTGAATCCTATACGAAATCCCATAAGAGATTCAATAAATACAGCTATATTTAAAGGTACACCTAAAGGAAGAGATATAACATTACTTATCTTGTTATTTGTTATTTTGATCATAAGATTCTTAAGTTTTAAAAATGCCAAATGACATCTTTAAAAGGAATTTCTTTAAACATTAATGGATTGAATAATCCATGTAAATGGCCAAGCCTAATAAGATACATTAATTTACATAAGGCCAACGTAGTCTTCCTACAAGAAACCCATCTCTTGAAAAAAGATATTGATAAACTAGCCACAAACAAATATACTGTATTGGTTAGTTCAGAGCACACTCAGAAAAAAAGAGGAGTGGCTATTTTATGGAATAAAAGTATGCCCATTCCTAAAACCATTAAGTCTTATCAGGATGACAAAGGAATGTTTTGTATGGTTACAATACAAATTAATGGGAAGACTTACACTTTAATTAATGTATATTGGATACCTGGAATTGGTATTAACACAGTGAAACATCATCTTGATAAGATCATATCATTCTCTATATGAGATATTATTTTAGCTGGTGACTTTAATTGTATACTACATGAAAGTGATACTACCACTATAGGAAAGAGAAGAATTACATCTAATGCAAAACATTTAAAGGATTTTGCTAATTCTTATCATTTGAATGATATTAATAATCAGATAGATTCAAAAAAGAGGAGTGGCTATTTTATGGAATAAAAGTATGCCCATTCCTAAAACCATTAAGTCTTATCAGGATGACAAAGGAATGTTTTGTATGGTTACAATACAAATTAATGGGAAGACTTACACTTTAATTAATGTATATTGGATACCTGGAATTGGTATTAATACAGTGAAACATCATCTTGATAAGATCATATCATTCTCTATATGAGATATTATTTTAGCTGGTGACTTTAATTGTATACTACATGAAAGTGATACTACCACTATAGGAAAGAGAAGAATTACATCTAATGCAAAACATTTAAAGGATTTTGCTAATTCTTATCATTTGAATGATATTAATAATCAGATAGATTCAAAATCATTACCATACACCTTTTTTTCTAACAGATACAAAACTTATTCAAAAATAGATAGGGTCTTTATTTCTAACCAGATGGTAACAGATTTAATTAATTCCAAAATCATTTCATGTCCTATATCTGATCATAATTCAATTGTTTTTGAATTCATGATAAAAATACTCATAATGTTCAGATCAAAAGGATACCAGCATACTTAACTCAACTAAAAGACTATAAAGAATATATACTTTCAGAAGTAAAACATTTTTAGACATAAATAACACTCCTGAAGTCTCCATTGTTTATGTTTGGGATGCCTTAAAATCATATCTATATGGACAAAGTATCAGATGGTATAATAATAAAAGGAAATATTGGGATAAGGAATTGTTAGATATTCAAAGTAAATTAGACTCTTATAAACATAATAATAAAGAAAATATTATGGACAAGAAAGTTATTGAAGAAATAAACAAACTAAATGAGAAATACAAAGAAATTTTAACTCATAAAGTTAAAATAACTTTAGAGAAATACAAGTTTTGTCTTATTCAATAAGCCCCAAATACTTACATAGACTTAAAAATAAAACAAAAGGTTGAATAAACAAAACCATATCAAAGAAATCTTTTCTCTAAGGAAAAGAAGAATGTTTCTAGTATACCAGAAATACTAGATGAATTTAGAAATCACTTTCACAAAATTAACCATAATAATATTAACATGGAACCTAAAGATAAAATAAAGGAGTTTATAACCACAAATATGAATAAAAGCTTAATAAACAACAGATTAAACTATTGGACAAGAGTATTTCATATACAGAAGTTATTACACAAATAAATAAGCTTAAATCAAACAAAGCACCGGGTAATGATGGTATTATACCAGAGATATATAAAATCCTTTCTAAAAATACATATTCATTAATACATAAGGTTTTATTTTGGCCCAAACTGAGTTAATAACCCCCATCTTGGCAATATACATTTATTTCACCAATTTTAAAACCTAATAAAGATCCGACTAGATGTTCTTCATATCGCCCATCTCATTACTTAATGTTGATTATAAAATGTTTATGAATATCTTTGCTGATAGATTGAAGACAATCATTCCCGGCATTATAGATATAGATCAGACAGGCTTCATTGTAAATAGAATTACTTTTGATAATATAAGAAGAACTTTAACATTAATAGATTTTGCAAATAGGAAAAAGAAAGATTTAACACTTATTAGTCTTGATATAAGTTCAGCATTTGATTCAGTAAGTTGTGACTATCTGTTTACCTTATTGAAGTACACAAACTTCTCGGATGCATTTGTAAATCTAATTGAACATTTATACAAAGGAACGTTGGCTTATATTAAGGTAGGAACATATGTTTCACAAAAAATACCCATTCTTAAAGGTACAAAACAAGGATGTCCACTTTCTCCACTATTATTCACTTTAGTAATGGAGCCTTGGGCTAATTTGATCAGAAACAGTACTGACATAGACGGTTTTGAAATAGATGAAAATACAACATCCAAAATTCAACTTTTTGCAGATGATGTTCTAATTACATCAGCAGGATCTAATTCTTCAATACATTCTCTATTTGATAACATGATGAATTTTAAAAGTATTTGTGGTTTAATATTCAATGAAGAAAAAACTAAAATACTACCTATATATACACGAAAAAATATTCTCATTAGTGATTTTACTAAATATGTACCCAATTCAGGTCAGATAACTTATTTAGGTATAATACTATCTAAAGATATTAAATCTATTATATATAATAATTATAATACCTGTTTTCTTAATATACAAAATCTTTTTAAAACCTGGAATAATATGTTTTTCACTATGGAGGAGAGACTTACAATTATTAAAATGATAATATTCCCCAAGATTTTATATTTAATACAATCAATAATACTTCCACCTACAAAAATAATTATCAAGAAACTGAACACACTAATGTTAAATTTCTTATGGGCACCTAATAGACCTAGGATTGCATTAAAGAAACATACTAATAGCTGGTCTCAAGGGGGTATTTCTTTTCCAGACTTTAATTTATATACTATCTCTTCTATTGTAAAAGTTATTACTTTATTAATAGATCAGTCATATGTCACAAAATGGAAAGATTATTGGGAACTAATTAGTATACACTTCATGAAAATCTCCTTAACACATAAAAATATGATTGTAAATAACTCCATGTTATGGTTACTAAAGGAATTTTGTACTTCACCTATTACACCTAAACATATGGTTTGTTACCCATTAAATATTATTATTAGTTATCGTAACTTTATATTCATGCACCCTAAGTATAGGGAATGGAATTTTATTGTATTTCCTATAATGTATACTCAGGATATGCTTTTGTCATCTACTTCTGAAGGAACTCATTTAGCTATAGATAATGATCTAAAGTACTGGTATCAGTTGATATCTGATAATAAAGTTAAAATCTAGATTTCTTAAAACAAGAATTTGATCTAAGAGAAACTTGCTGGTTAGAGGTTCAGACCTTTAGACAACATCTCATTAATAAAATAGATTTAATGTCTATAACTGTTAAAGAATCTATTCCAACACTGATTGATTACTTGATATTAAATTTACAACATAAAGTTTCTGATAAAGGTAAACTTTCATACATACATAAAGTTATCAGACAAGAAACTTTTTACAGTGTAGATTCATACTGGAATTATTTCACTTCTATTAATGGGGACCTACCAAATCAACAAGATAAACAATATATATTGGAATCTGCTTATAGAACTATGTCTTCCATTGTCTGGAGACTTTATACATGGACATTTTACATAGATCTTTTATACACCTTTGATGATGAATAAAATAAATAATAAAGATAATCTATGTAAGAGATGTAATGTAGAAATTAATGCTGACTGGGCTCATATGTTTTATGACTGTATAACATTGAAAGAATACTGGAAGTCAATTAATGAATTTTTGCAGGGTCTTTTACAGATAATTTCATTATTTCTAAATCTCTTATATTATTCAACACACCTGTACCTCAAAGTGTTAAAAGGTTAAGCTTCCCTTGTTATGGTCTATTCTAGCAGTGGCTAGGAAAATAATAACTAGAAATTGGATTTCAGATACACCTCCTTCGCTCAATGAATTTAAAATGTTATGAATATAGTGTGCCATATGGAAATAAACACAATTAGGACTAGAACAAATAGAAAAACATCTTATTTTATTGTATGGGATAATTTACAAAATTTGTTAAAAAAATTTTAATTTCAATAGCATGGTATTTTAGTTTAATTAATTGATCTGATTGTAGTGGATGTCTTTGTAAATACTTTAGTTGTTTTGTTGAATATTATAATAATACCTATTTTTAATTACTTGTATAAAATTGTTATGATATTTCTCTTATATGTTAAAACAATAAACCTGTTTTGAAAAAAAAAAGAAAATGCAGTAGAAGAAAACAAAACAACCAGTGATGATTAGGGGAAACATAAAACCATAAGTGATGAGAGTCACCTAGGACCTGTGGCATTTTGTCTAACTCTCATTTGGATCACATCATAACTAATTCCAAAAATGGCTTCCACCCCTGGCCAAGCAGATTCACTCAAACAGTGATTTGAATGGAATAAAACAGTATTAAGCAACACAACAGCTCAAAATGGCCAAATGGCAACCAGCAATATAATACAAGACAGTAACAGCTAAAAATGGCTAAAATGGTATAAATGGCTAAAAGGCAATGCAAAAACAGCTAACACCAACTAACACAGTATTAAAATATTAACATGTAAGGCAAAAATAGCTCAAACTGACTAGAATTGCTAGGATACTTGGGAGGTGACAAAAAATAAAACTAGTTTCCTGACTTTTTCCTCTCTTTTTCAGATGCAGCAGCTAAACAGTGAGGGCATTTGACTGAGCTGTCTGCAGTCTGTTTAGGCTCATAGGTTCATAGGTAAGTACTAGGCTATTGGTCCTAGGGCCTGTATAAGCCTAGCCAAAAAGATACCCTGGCTTTTGCCACCCAAGAAAATTATTTTCCTGTGACTGTGCCCCTGTTGAGCAAAGCCACAGAGGTGATCCCTGGGCTGAATTTCCTATTTTCAATCCGATCATCAAGATTTTTCTTGAAGAGTGCTAATGAGGAGCTTTGCTTGATATAGATAGGTAGTTTGTTCCAGAGTATGGGAAGTCTCTGGGACAGGAATCTATCCCTCCAGCATGTTCTGTTTATTGTGGTGACAAGGATTCAGTCCCTAGAGCATGTAGCTCAGAGAGATTGGGATTTATTTAAGTGGAGCATGTCCAACAGCTCTAGGTTTAACATAGTTTTGTATGTTAGGCAGAGATCGCCTCTGAGTAGGTGATATGCGACATAGTAAAGCTGGAGTTTTTTGAGATGGTTTGCGTAGGGCATCTGTTTGAGGCCGGTAATCCTCTTTGTGAGGTATTTCTGTGGCCTTTCCAGTTGTTGTAAAAGTCTTGTGAGGTACATACCAAAAGGGGTGTTGTACTCTATAATGGGTCTAATGAGTGGCGAGTAGAGGGGAACAATGACCTCTTTTTTCCTGGATGAGAAACCTTTTGTGATGAGGTGTGCCACGTAGAAGGATTTCCTGACTACTGTGGTGATGTGATTATCAAAGGACAGACTATTATCCACCTGTGTTCCACGGTCTCTTATCACACTTTCCATGTTAAGTAGACTACCACCTATGTGGTAGCTCATGGGTACAGAGATTTTACCAAAGGGGATGACAATGCACTTTTTGGCATTGAGCTTGTGGCCATGGCTTTGACACCAGGCATCGGTTGAGGCCCTTTTGTAGGATGTCCACATCATTAGGAGTTTTGATTATGGCTCCTAGTTTGCAGTCATCTGCGAACTTTATTAGCCAAAGACCTTCTGTGTTAGCCTGTACTTCAGAAAAGTCAATACCAAATAGGAGAGGACCAAGGACTGAACCCTGTGGTACTCCACTTGTCACTGGTCTGAAGATGGATTTGAAGTCTGCTACTTTCACAGTGTGGGTTCTGTCAGTGAGCCAGTTGGCAACCCATCTTGTGACATAGGGACTTATACCTAGCTTAGTGAGTTTATCTACAATTCCAGGCTGGGAGATGGTGTCAAAAGCCTTGGAAGATCTAGATAGGCTGTGGGAATCACCTTACCCTCATCTATGGCTTTGGTGACTGCTTCAAAGAAGTCTATCAGGTTTAGGAGACATGATCTGCCTTTTACAAACCTGAACTGGGTGGGGTCCAGAGTTTGGAGATTGCCAATGTCTTTGTTTATAAGTTCCATGATGATACGTTCCATGGCCTTGCCAACCAGGCTCATTAGGCTAATGGGGTGGTAGTTCCTAGGGTCCGTGATGGCTCCCCCTTTGTGGAGTGGGATAACCGTCGCTGTGCACCATTCAATGAGAACAAAGCCTGAAGTGAGGCTATGATTGAACATGGTGCTTAGGTGGGGTGCCAGTTCATTCTGTAGTTTATGTAGAACGCAGCCTGGGATGTTGTCAGGTCCCATGGATGCTGTGTTCTTGGATTTGGAAAGTGTGGCTTTTACCTGTGCAGTCATGATTACAGGAAATTTGCATTCTTCTGATATAGAGATGGGCCCTTTAGGGGGTGAGAGGGGGGGGGAAAGTTAGCACTGAACCTATCCGCCAGGATGTTGGCAATATCAGTTGGTTCTGTATATTTAGTGCCATTGTGATGTAACTCAGAGCAGATCTGAGTGTTGCCATTGAGATTCTTGACATAGCTATAGAATGCTTTGTGGTTGTCTTTAGAATCAGTGGCAATTTTGTTTTTGTTACTAGCTTTGGAGGATTTTGTGAAGGATCTCAGCTTCTTACTGAGGCTGACCAGGGAGTTCCTCCAATCATGGGATTTTACTCTTTTTTGCAACAGTTTCTTTCTTCTGTTGTAGAGTTTGTTTATGGCAGGGGACCACCAGATTGGCTTCCTTTTTTGGAAGATAGCATCTTGGTTCTGTTAGGGATAGCATGATCCATGCACTCGTGTAAGTGCTTATGAAGTGCATTTTGGTAGGATTCAGCAGTCATACCTCTATTGTCCATCTGCATGGGTGTCGTGAATTTTGACAATTCTGTCTTACGAAGTGTGAAGTTGGCTTTGGAGAAATTTTTTACGGTGATTTCCCTAATGGGGTGGGGGGTGAGGGCAGGATGTGGATGTCCAGAGTGATTAGCTTGTAGTCAGATCTGACCAATAAGGAATTGACCTCTGGTGTGAAACACTGGTCGCTCATGTTGGTAATGACCAGGTCTAGGATATTGCTGCCCCTGGTGGGGGTGTGGATAAGTTAATCCAAGGCGTTGGAATTTATGACTTCCAGAAAATGTTGAGCAAAAGAGTTGGTACATGAGTAGTTTTGCCAGTTAATGGTGGGGTAGTTGAAATGACCCATTATTAGGGTGTTGGGTTGTACCCTAATATTTTCCAGTGTATCAAGAAATGAGGAGTGGGAATCCTGGGGCATGGTGGGGGATCTGTAGCAAGTTACAATTTGGATTGCTGTCTTGCCCAGAGTTAGTTGCACTTGGATAATCTCGGATGTATTATGCTGATCAACTAGCCTGGAGGTGTGGATATCTTAGTGAATATGCACAAGCCTCCGCCTTTAGTGTTTTGGTCCAGGTTAAGTGGCCGAACGGTACGGTATGAATTATAGCCTGGTAATGCAGGGGTGCTCTCTGGAGCACCTGTTTAGGAAGACAAAAGATGCCACTATGCCCCGCATAATATACACAACAAAAGAAAACAAAAGATCCAATGAAAACTCAGTTAAATCTGAAGCCCAGTTGCTCTAAACCAACCAGGATCTAGATCAATTGCTATAATTTTCACTTCTTTCAAATTGCAACTAATTATAAGATGGATCCCACCCATGGTCAAGCTAAATCACACAAGGGTGAAATTTAAATGGAGCAACAGAGTAATGAACAAAACTAACAACTCAGCTAAAATGAAACCAGAAATATCAAGCAAGGCAGTTTTATTGAAAATAATGAAAATGATATATAAAGTATATGGGATACAAAGTGCCTAAGCAGTATAAAATAGTAACATGCAAAACACAAAGAGCTCAAAAGGGATGAGCAAAAATAAAGAAATGTCCTGGTTTATCTTTCTCTCTCTCTCTTCAAATGCAGCAGGATATGGAGATTTCCTTTAAAATCAGTCTTTCCAGTAACTGTGGATTTGTATTAAAATAGCACATCACTAAATACCATGCAGTTCTACAATGAAATTTATGATAGCCACATGCTCAATGCAAAATGTAACCAATTTGAATACATTTATGTAATCCTCATAATTAACCAAACTTGTTTAAAAGTTAAGAAAATAAAAACAAAAATAAGTAAAACCAATATGAATAACATTATATTTTATCATTATATATATATACAAAACTGTCTATCTTTTTATCTTTCTGTCAGTCTGTCTATCTATCTATCTATCTATCTATCTATCTTTGTTAAGTGGGAAATTATGACTGGGCAGACCCCATTTTCACTGAAGGCCAGGGAGAAAAGCTCTATCACAGTACATTTATATTAATATACATTTATATTAATAGGTGAATTTCAGAGAGTTTTCAAGAAAAAAAATGTACACTTCTCATAGAAAAACAAAACAATTACAAGGCAGGTATACATTTCAGGTAGCTATAAAATCTTGCAGACATTAAATGGATTCATGCTGTAGAAGAGAAAACATTGTTGTAAAGAAGTTTAGTATTCTTACGTTTCAGTACAGAAAGTTTTTTAAAGAAGCTTAAAGATATAATGAAGTAAGTTATACAATTATGTAGGAGGGGAGACTTTAATATTGTATAGGTTTGCAAACAGTTCAAAAATGTAATGAAGTTATACAATTATTTAGGAGAGGAGATATTAGTATTGTACAGGAGGACATGGTAATATTTGAGTGAGAGAACAGGGTGTAGGATTAGTTCTAAGTTGCCTGTTCCAACTGATGTATCTAGAAGGTTTATAACTTAGGTATACAGGGGATGCATGGGGGTACAGTGGTGGATAAGGGCAATTTGAAAAAGAGTAAAGATGGCTGAGGTGTTTAAGAGGGAGATAAAGAGCGGTATAGTGATTCAAGTACAGAAGGGCAAAATAGTTAGCAATAAGTAATAAGAAATGTATGTTTTCATTAGAGGTCTCAACCTATGATAAATATGAGCATGAACAGGGGTATGAAAACATTAGAAAAGGAAAGTGAGAATAGTTACTGGAAAAGATAGCATGGGGAGAAGACACAGAAATGGAGAGAGAGAGAGACTTACTTCCCATCCAGTGGACAGTGCTACAAAGTAGTTCTTATGGCAGTGTAATTAGGGCAGCCAGTAATGGGGACAGGGCTGGCATAATGGTTAAAATATTCACCTCATAGATACAAGGTACAGTACAGGGCTAGGCTTAAAATGTTCCTCCAGGGCTGTTAGCCTAGTATTATCCTATGAACCCATGAACCTATGAAATATTCCTCAGATTATCATTGTATCAGCATGCTAATACTGCATTGTTTGAGATATGCACCTTGTTGTCACATTCTACCTCTTTATTCTTTCTCTTGTACAATTTATCACGTCTAGGTTATGCTATAGATAAATGTGATAATCTTTTCTTAGTAATCTGGGGTGAATTTTATGTGAATTTACCACTCTACTACTGTAACTAATATATCATAATGTTTTAAAAGATGTGATTGATTATGTGTTTGCATTGCTGAAGTCTGATCACCATAAATAGAAGAAATAACAAAATATACTGCTGTAATTATCTAATACTGAGACATTTAGTATTTCATAGTTGAATCCTTAGTGAAATATCAATGTCAAACCAGTCAAAACATAAATCAACAAACTAAAATCAACAAACAGAAAGCCATTCGTAAAAAAAATATATAATCCATTTGCTGGAGGTAAGCTTTGCACTCTCCAATTCCCCTATAGCTCTATATACACAAACTATGAGGTCACTCAAGATTAAGGATGAGTACAATATTTTCTTACCTCCAAAGTTCAGCATTCCTACAGTTTACAGTGCAATTCTGCCTGATGAAATGGGATTTAACAAATAATGAGTGAATACTTATGAGTATATCAGGAATAATCAATGAGAAACAAATCCTGCCTCTGCCTCAATGCTCAAAAATGGTCAAAAGTTGTTCTTTCTCTAATTGTCAAGAAATGTTAGTATAATAATGTATGACTCAATCCCCGGGATTCAAGAAGCTCGGCACAAGGACAGTTTTAGACTTGCGCCGAGCGTCCTCACTACAGATGGGGCAGCAGCCCCATATGAATATGTATGAGGGTGAGCCGCCGCACCCTCGATGGGCACAGGAAACGTGTGCAAGTGCAGTGGGTGTGTACAGGTGCTCTACAGAAACATAAACATACCCAGACACTTGCAAAACCTACTATGTCTACTAGTAGAACCCGCCCCTAATAGTAAGTCAGTAAGTAACTCAGTGTCCGTGGATACCGAAATGTATGCTAAGCATAAAAGAGTGTCCATGAACAGTGAAATAAAATCAAAGTAGTAAACACACAAGCACTTAGTGGAATGTTGAGCCATGTCCCTAGAACATTCACAATTAAATTCCCAATGTCCCTATTATATATTTGAATTGCTGCAATATCGAGGTTGTAAGCAGAGCGCAGCATGTCTGCACGACACTGCCCTCTGCCGAGCATAGCTTACACATCATATTCATTCAAATAGAGAAAAACATGCAGAATCAACATAAGTGTCAATAGTGTAGTGTTTAGAGCATCCACCTAACAATCAGGCATTTACAGTTCGAGCCCAACAATAGCACATATCATTTTCCATGTGGAATGAATGTCGTTTTGCCATAAAAATGACATAAGAGTATCGCATGAGATATTTAATTTAAATATCATTCAAGCAAAGTGGCACTGTCATAATGAATAAGGTACTAGTAAG
>NC_056734.1:54153977-54158977 GCF_019279795.1 Protopterus annectens
AACAGTAGGGAGAGGGGCAAATCCCAGGGTTTTGCCTTGAATACTTTTTGTCCATCAAATGAGCTGTCGACCAAATGAGTGTCAGTAAAATGGGCTGTCGACCAACAGAAGTAGACCCATATATACATATATACACATATACACATATATATATATATATATATATATATATATATATGTGTGTGTGTGTGTGTGTGTGTGTGTGTGTGTGTGTGTGTGTGTGTGTGTGTGTAGATATAGTAGATATACACAGATATACAGCTATGATAGGAAACAGCACACAAGAATGGCATATGTTCACAGGCTATGTCAATTTAAGTGAAAAGCCAAGCAAGAAACATGAAACACATAGCATGACCTTCCACCCCCCCCAGCCGGACACGGGAAACATACATACAAACAATGTAAAGGGTCCACTGCTCCCCAGACCACAGGCAGGATACAGCCGGGGAGGTACACAGTGCACCTGTGAATTCTAATCTTGGATCACAGACAGGAATGTCCCTTGTGAGACACCCCAAAAATTGGCAAGACCAAAAGAAGGTGATAGACCGAACATTCTGGCTGGGGTGTATACATACTCGGAATACAAGGGTGGTAAACCCTGATGAGCCATGGGCCAAGACAATTGTATGAAATGGGTCCAGTGAATTGGAGAGTGGGCAGCATGTAGTGGTGTGTCCAGAACATACCAGGACCCAGAGCAAGGATGGGTGATGTTGAGGAGGTGCGGGTGGTGGAACTATGGGTAGCTACTTATGGGTCTAGGTGTGCAGTTGTTGGCTGATGTGGGCCTATATGGACAGCCCTAGGGATGTAAGCAAATGTGTTCATTGGGCAGAGGCGTCGCCCAATGAGCAGCCACACACACTACGAGTCCCAGTGCAGCAAAATGTAATCTATATGGCAAGGAATGGAATAACCAGATGTAGACATATATACGTAGAGGTATGTGTGTGTATATCTATCCATAGCGACATAGAGATAAGTCTCTCCCTCTCCGTAGTACAAATGAATACATACAGAGACAGAATGCAGATACATACCCACATATAAATATATACATATGCAGACACCCATAGACCCATATGTTGTGAGATATATATATATATATCTATATCTATCTATCTATCTATATATATATATATATATATATATATATATATATATATATATATATATATATATATATATATATATATATATATATATATATATGTGTGACTGTAAATATACACATGTATATAGCTAGGATATGATACAGCAGTTACGAGTAACATATGTTCACAGGCTGTGCATATGGAGGGGAGGTGTCCAATAAACAAACGTGTAACACAAAGCATCAACCCCCCCACCCCCCAGCTACTCAGGTGAGTCATACAGATACACAATAAAGGTAAACACACCACTGCTTCCCAGACCACTGGCAGGATACTATTAGTGGGAGAGATCTGCCAGGTCTACCCTTAAAACATAGACATCGATGTCCCTTGTGGAACACCAAAAACTAATGATCGGAGGCAGTCCAAGTAATGATTTATCAAACCAGGCTGTAGATGTACACGGACCAGTAGTATGTGCAAGCCTGATAACAAATAGGTCGACACAACGTATGACATGTGTCCTGACAAGGGGAGAGAGGGCAGTGTGTAGTGGTGTGTTTATACCCCACATGCTCCCACAGTAAAGATGAGAGCGGTAGAGGAGTGCCAGGTGGGGGAACTTTGGGTATGCAATTATGGACCTAGGCGTGCAGGTGTTGGTTCATGCAGTCATATGAGTACCACCCCGGGGATGTAAGTAATATTCTGAAATGGGCATAGCTGACACCCATACCTCTCAACCCCTAAGGACACATCCACTGGCAGGACATGAACCATTGGGGGAACAAATAGGGATCATACCTCTGAACCGTCCTGATTTCCAGGGACATCCCTGATTTTGACTCAATTTCTAACTCTGTCCCACTTAATCCCTCCTAAAACTAGTGACATTTGGAGGAAAGGTGGTGAATTACATGTAATGAATAATGACAACAATTAAGAGTTATAAACATCATTTACCTCAGAAAATGTGTATGAATTCATATGCTTTCATTCTGTCAATGTGTCAAGTTAATAGCACCAATAATTTAAATGTGTCCCTGATTCAGTTTGTATTTTTCCCCAATTGTTTGAGAGGTCTGATAGGGACAGAAAGCACATATTCCATTGACAACCTTAGAAAGATGATAGAATATTAGGTATGCAGTAGCATGATTCGGCTGAAGGATGTGAGTTCCAAAACCCAATTACTTGTTTGTATTGAAGAGTGTCAGTTCCCATGTATTAACCAGATGGGTGCAGATTGTAAGAGGAACACACGATAATATGAATCAAACTCTGGACAGGCCGTGGATTCCGTACAGTTGAATGGCATGCTGTCGCCTAAAGGGCAGCCATTCCCGATACTGTAGGCATGTAATCTGATGCAATAGGCATCACAAGGTAATATCGTAGTCCTCACTCCCACCCAGGGGTGGGAGTGTCAGATACAAACACCAAATGCAGTGCATTTGCAAGTGCAGGAGCAAGAAGGTGTAAGCCTGTTTGGCCACCAGTATGCGAGTATTACTGGTAAAGCAGTGTAGAGGCTAACTGAGTGTAAGAAACTGTAACCGGAGGTTAGCATTGCTTAGCACCACGCAAACCCATGCACACCCACTCACAACTGCTTTAATGTGCCTTAATCACTCTGTATCCAATGGCCTTGTTCTGCCCAGCAACAAAATAAACGGCCTCTGCAAGGCTCGAAACCAGGACCCTGCATACACAGCTATTGTGATTTACCACTAAGCCATGGCAGCTATACAGACATCGGACCTTATCACAAACATATCATCCAGCACAGCCATTCAACAGTATAGGAAATGTATTCCATCATGTAGATGTATGTGTGAGTGTTTATGTCCAGCATATAGATACATCCATATATATAGATATATCAGGAACATCCCATGTGACAACAAAACATATCATCCAGCACAGCCATCCAACAGTATAGGAAATGTATTCCATCTTGTAGATGTATGTGTGAGTGTTTATGTCCAGCATATAGATACATCCATATATATAGATATATCAGGAACATCCCATGTGACAACAAAACATTACAAAGGAATGAAAAGGGAAACACTAGCTATGCCTGTATTATGTAGTGGTGTTGTCCTATGTAATATCAAGACTCCCTCAGACAGACATGTGTCATTCATACACGCAAACATTTGTACATTGGCCATATACATCACTCTGTGCATGTTATTTACATTAACACAACAGTTCCTGTCCAGTAATTATGTGAGAACAATACTCTTGCAAGGTGCTGTGTGCGACATCATCATCATGATAAAGGTAAATGGGGTAACCAGAGAGGGACTGGTAGTGTTGTATGTACAATGGCATTATCCGCATCATGTCTACCTGGAACATTTAGGAGTCATGTGCATACTAGGATCGTGTGCCTGAGAGACAGGGGTGAGGACAACTGGAGTATGTTGTGATGCATATTAAAAGGGTTACATGTGTCCAGTGAACATGTGTGTATAATGGACAGCTATGTATGGGGCAAATGTTGTTCTAGGAACCGATTGGCCTTTTGTTTCCGTAGGGTGAGAGTGGAATGTGGGGGAAGGAGAGTAGGTATGCTCGTGGAGGATAGGTAGGGTAGGATGACTAGGATGACAGACAAGACAGTATACAGGGTTGGTATATGACACATGTGGGGGATACACCTCGGATGGGGAGGGGTGTTCGGCAGTCACAAGCCCATGAGCCCCCAGATGGAAACAGTGGGATGGAGGTCCCCAGCCATGGGCAGCCACCACTGCACCAAAACAGCTGCAAAGGTGGCAGTGCTGGGGGCTGTCTAGGAGGGGCAGCCTCACCCTGTAAATGTGACACTCTGCCCTTGAGCTGGGGTATCTGGCCTCAAAACCCCTTATTGAGCCCCCTATGCCCAACATCCGGGATTTTACGACAGCGAACATGTTCCTGTCTGGACCTGCTCCCAGGGGGGACAAGCACCATCCTCAGTGGCGGTACCACCAGAAGGTGGTGCAGAGCCAACAGATGTGGAAGTCCAAGGCTGGGCCCCAGATGTGCTGGTGCCTAGTGCCATGGCCAGCTGAAGTGGGACAGAAGGTTCTGCCGGGACCTCCAAACCCATATAGGCTATGGTGTTGCAGTTTAAACACAGATATGGCTTAGTAATAGTCAACAGCATTCAGGATTACTTATAACAGCATGCATAGATATGACCATCAACCCAACACAACATATGGTATACATTTGTAGAGGGAGCACAACACATGCATATATACTGCATGACATCTGTACAAAGTGTAGAAGACTTGTGACTGCAGCTATGAACAGTGGCCCATTATTGGCATATCACTGAGAACCCCAGACAGTCTCTGTCATACCACTGTTTCATGTGACATATGTCCAGTCAAGGATGCAATGGCAGTAATTCATCACTATCACCATGTACTGGCTGCAATCCTCACACTATGCTCCTGCTGTTCACACATGTGTGTTCAGTGAGTAACACAGGAAACAAATGGCTCCACACACTGACCAGTCCACAGATGGCCCTACAGATGGAGGTCCCTCACAAACAGAGCACTGTCTTGTCAGTTTTAAAACAAGCAGAATAGCCATTACCACACACAACCTGTTAAACAGGCAGTAGTCTCAATGAAGCATAGCTACACTTACATGCTGTAGTCATGTCTGGCACATCACCCTCCTGTCTTTAGGCTATTTCCCACTGTGTATTTTGTTTGAGGAACATCCAGATATCATCTGTGATGCCGTTTACCAAACACCAGATCCAGGTACCACTCACAGCCACTGTCATGGGCAAACACCAACATGGTGTTCCTAGATATTGTACTGTATTTTTCATGTGAATGGCTATGGGAACATCATCACAGCTGTTCCACATGCAATCAGCTAGAGGAG
>NC_056734.1:54163977-54291477 GCF_019279795.1 Protopterus annectens
CATTCCAGGTGGTGGTCTACACATATTCATAAAGGCTACTCACATGTAAAGACCACTACTCTGACATAACACATCACAGATGAGTCAGGTACAGATGACAGTGGCAAATGCTGCATTCTAGGTTGTATCCTCATATACATCCACCACCTTCTTCCCAGACTACCAGCATACATCCATATGTGGTATTGCATCCTCATATACATCCACCACCTTCTTCCCAGACTACCAGCACACATCCATATGTGGTATGACATAGTATTGTAGACCTCCAGATAACCCTCGATTGGTGGACTGTACCTAGGCCTACATCAACTGTGCAAAGTACCCCTGTACAGAGACAGCTGCATAATGTGTTATGCAATGCAATAATACCACTGTTTGTAACCAGCTCAGTTGTACACATACCAGGGTCCCTTGGATGTTGTCAGCATTAACATGGTCGACTGTTGCTGTACACCAGTAAACAACACCCTCATGGTTGGATATGACCTAACCGTACCTTCTCTGGATATGTACATCCCACACTCATACAACATAAATTACATTACCATAGCTTTCGTTTTCCTTTCTACATACAGGTGGATACAGTCATTACACACATGCACATAGCAGATAGCATGCTAACAGTACATAAGGTTTGATATCTATGTTGACAGAGGTAATATTTCCTCTCTACTGGTCTCCCATGACACATATCATATCATACAACACCCCATGTGGCATATATGTCTTTAGACATGTCCACCTAATGCAATGCTTACAAACATTCCCAAATAACAGGACCATAGGACTTACACAAGGCATGGATTGACAGACTCCGGGAAATCCAGCTCTGCTCTGTATGTTCCTGTGTAGTCACAGGTGATATGTTCATGACATGTACAGCCATGTGTGGCCACAGCTCCTACATATGCCCCATGTCAACAATTGCAAGCCATGCATGCTGTGTGCTGTCTGGACATTAGCCTTAGTACCACAATAGCCAGTACATGCTGGGGTGAGATGTTTACAAGCCACATACCTCACACATGCTTGAATGAGTGTTCTGCCTATCTCGTACAGAGCACATTGCTGGCACTCTTCCAGTACACATGAGGTGTGTATGGCAAATATGGTGTACTCACTGCTGACCATTACAGTTTCCTGGCTTCACCATGGCACTGTCAAGTAACAGTTTGTAGGAACATGACATGGAATAATGCTGTGTGTGTCACGCTATGTGCTGTTGTAATATATGTACACTTGGCTACTCAGTGAAAGTGGTGGTGTCTTACCAGTACATGAATTCAACATCCATTATGGTGTAATGCTCGGCTATGTTTCACACATGGCATGGGGAAGATGTGGAATGTATACTCTTGACCTGCTAGTGCACGTACTGATGTAGACTGCATATGTGTACATGCATTGCTGTTTGTGTAGATTCCATGTGTGTGTAGTGTCTGATGTCTGAAGGTGACTGTCATCTTAGTACACCATGCTGTTGCAATACAGCCTCAACATTGCCAACTGCATATGGTGATATGCTCTATGTACAGTAAGCCATACATGAGGTATGGACAGATATTTGGACATGACTACTAAGTGGTGGGGATTCTTTGCAGATGAATGATTACTGAGGACAGCTCACTGGTGTGTTACAACCAGCTCTACAATAACCTGTGTACCTGCTAAGGTCAGGTTTTGTTAACTGAAGTGGAAGACAGACAATGTAGAATGCTGTAAGGGTGACACTGAAGGCAAACCTCATAACACCTGTAACAGTAATACCTCCCCTGTGCATATATTGTGCATATATCGGCACAATCGTCAAAGGAAAGAGTCAGTAAGCATTGTACCAGATGTGAAAGTACTGTACTTCTGCAGTACCTATCATGAGATAGGCAGGTGTTTGATTCACAGCACTGGCACGTGTGGGTGTGTGTGTCCATATATGTCATGTATTGTTGGGAATACATCCCACATATTTTCACTCTCCTGAACACTGTTGTTGACACCAGTACAGAGTGAAGTGCAGAAAGAAAGGCATAGGCAGGTGGTTAAACCTCACACATGTTAAGTGTCTGCATGTGTGTGACATAGGTGTATATCTTTGTGAATGCCAGTGTGTGTGTGTGCGTGTGTGTGTGTGTGTGTGTGTATGGCTGTCTGTATGTATGGCTGTCCGGTTCCTGGAGTGAGGCTGTATTTTACCACAGTGAAATTTTAATGCCTGCTCCCCCCATCCACATAATGCAATCTAGCATCCCTGTTGATATCATCAATTGCAGACGGGCATACTAACCACCTATTAACATGTACACCCTGGGGTGTGACCTGTTGTTACATAGCCTACTGATGGACCACCCTCCCCACATACACTCACTGCACTGTAGTATCCCTGTCGATGTCCTTGATCTTAGGCCATTCCAACTACCTGTACATGTGTAATTTCTGTGGTGTGGCGCATCTTGTAATTGCGTAGTACTATACTGATGATATGCACATAGGCAGGGGATCTCATCTGAAAACCATCCAGGACTACGTGCACATGGCCTGCTGTAGCCTGGTGTGGACTGCACAGCACCAGCTGCACTGCTGCTGCTACCACCACTATGGGAGCGGGCATGTGCAGTAATAGGTTCACGTAGACATTCAACAGGTGATGTAGTTGACCTATGTCCACATGCCCGATGCCTCACTCCCACCAGATATTCCAGCACAGACATTCCACGCTCAAGGACTGACATGCCATGGTCAAGGACTCCCACCATGTCACCCACTTGTCTATCCAAAACATCTGCAAGATGATGGTGAGCATTTGCAAGTGCCTGGATGTTGTCAGTTAATGAATGGACAGCAGCCCTCTGAAGACTCAGACCTTCTCTGTTGTGCCATTCAGCACATGCCTGTGCCTCCATTATAGCCCAAAACATGTGTCTGGTGACTCCAGCTGATGTGCTTGGTCTCGCAGGGGCATGTTGGCCAGTGGTCCACCTACGAGCAGTGCTGGGCACATGCCTGTTTGGGACTTCACCAGTCTGTTGACTGGGATCATGGTGTGCAGGCACAGCTTCCATAGTCACCACACTTCCCTGTTCCATGCTACCACCCACCAACTGCCCTTCCTCTATGGCTGGTGGTGATGGGGTATGTGCAGGCAGGGGAACTGTGTGCGAGGATGAGGGGGAGACAGGTGGAATGGCAACCAATGGCACAGATTCAGCCCCTGACAACCATGCCTATGCCTCAATCATACTATCATCATCACTGCTAGAGTCTGTGGGGACACTAAGATCAGGTGGACCGCAGGAGGGCAACACACCTACATCAACACCTGTGAGGGGAAGACAAGAACTGTACATTACAAGTTATACCAGACACACACATACAGACAGAGACACACACAGACAGACAGACAGACAGACACAGACACACACAGACAGACAGAGACACACACAGACAGACACACACACAGAAACACACACAGACAGATACACACACAGATACACACACAGACACACACAGACAGACACACACACAGACACACACACACAGACTTATACACACAGACACACACAGAGACACAGACAGACAAGAGACACACACAGACACAGACACAGACACACACACTGACACACACTATACACACACTGACACACACAGACACACATGCTATATGCAGGTGATATGGCATATGGCATTCAGCTTAGACAATTATAGTTTCATCTTAGGCAATTATAGTGGTAGTTATCATACATCCTTGAGTTGCACACAACAGCATGAATGTGTTATAGCAGATGGCATGCACCTTACATAATTATAGTGGTGGTTAGCATACATACCTGTATTGCACCATTTGTGTTAGCAGCCTATGGCCCATACCTGCAACACAATGCATGCACTTTGCAACATTGCACTGCACTGCCATGGTGTGTGCAACATACACCACATGTTAACAGACCATTGCTGACCTTTGTGCATCTGCCACTGATGCTTTGTGTTGGCCACCACCACTATGTTTGAGTACAAGAGCAGTAGGGTATGTCGACTGCATACTATATTTGCCTGAGCCCTAACTTGCATATCTCCCCCAAAGCAGTGCCTGTCTGTTCAACATTATTCCACCTACCTCCAAGCTGAGTGTAGACATTGTGCATGTGGCTGTACACACATGCTTGACATGGCTGTCCCTACTTTGCAATGGTGCCACAGACCAGCACAGGTTTACAGTACACCGGCCTGCTGTGTGGAGTATGACCTTGCCAATCACATGTAGTATGACATGTCTTCTGTTGACGTGTTGAATGACATGCATACATGTGTAACATAATTGTGTCCTTTCCAACCTACAGTACGGTAATAGTGTCCCAATGCAGGCACATGTTATACTAACATGGGCCTTCAGCTGATGCAATGTTGTCTATCCACCCTACAAATATGCAGGGACATACTGCACACTGAGCTGATATGCATAGCCATTGCAGGGCATCATGTGGCTTCACAATTGCTATTCAGTGTGAGCTACTGACACAGTTCATAGCCCTGACTATGTTAACATACAATACATATCTAATGTGGAATGTGACCCACGTCACTGAGGTGTATTCACAATAAACCCTAATGTAGAATGTCTGACACAGGTCACAGAAGGGTATACGTATGACACCCCTGCACATCTACAACCATATTACTGATACCTGGCAACACATGGCTAATTTACAAGAACTCAATATCCCACATGCCATCTGTGTACCTCACACATATGAGGAGCAGGCATGACAGTGATGTCTGACACCACCAAGGTGAATGTATTGTATCTGTGGCTTGATGTGGATGTAGGTGTATGTTGTGCAACACATGTATGTATTTGGATACTGTATAGGTGAATGCTTCCATGTTGTGACACACTCAAGATGTTCAAGACATGTTATGTGGTGGTTTCGTGTTATGCCTACACAAGCTGTGCACAGGCCTGTATGATGTTTAGTGTTTCACATCTGCAATATCACCATTACACAAAGGCCATAGTTGTATTGTGTTGAGCCAATGTACAACAGGGTGTACACACATGTACATCACTTCTACTGTGTGTGTTGCTTCATGTCTCTGGCCATCCTCTATGGCCATGTGTACACATGTTCAGTCTAATGGTTGTAATGGCCATCTTATTTCACATGTCAGTGTTAGCCCATGTGACATACACCCATAGATGTCATATGCTCCACTGAGGACAGGGTTATGCAGACAAAGGGTGGTACATATGGGATGTGAGACATGTTTTGCAGGATAGTTGAGCAGTGATGCATTTGACCCACTAAATGTCATGAACATGTCTGATAGCACATGACATTGTGTGACATTCATAGCAAGGGTATACTCCACAAAGGTGCATACTGTGGGCTGGGCATACTCCAGTTCCAACACATTTAGAGTGTGTGTACACATATGCTCTCTGTACAGTACTGTTCATATTCCCAACATGTGTAATGCTGATATGTAGTACCTGTCCCTACAGTGGCACACACCTACACCATTGTATTCACTGTTGTCCATACATCTGGCAATGACAGTTTGAAAGGTTTAATGTAGGAGTTTCATATAGTCTTTAATTGTTTCACATAGGTAAACAGTGTGATGCATTGCAGGTCTGACCAGTATCCATTAACAAGTCCAACATACATTATGCGCACGTGTGTTATGGCAGATAGCATGCAATTAATATGTTCCGTGCATTATCAAGCCTGGTAAATAATAACAATCTCACCTGACACAGACTGCTGTTGCTGCAAAATGCCAGAGGTACCTAAACAGGAGTGTCACAGCAGTAAGATCATTATCCACACCTGTGTGATAGCTACAGGGTGCAATGTCCATGTTAGCACATAAGCCAGTACAATACACTATATTATGGAGTATGCACATCTGTGCATACATAGAGTAGCAGACTATAGCATGTGGCATGTGTGCATACATGCCTTGCATATGATGTTGCATTAAATATTGTACAGTAACACATGTAACTATAGTTGTGTTTTATGTGCAGTAGTGACTACCAGGCAACTCCAGGCTTGGTGGTTGAGAGACACCCACCTCCACAATACCAGCTAAAGCTTGTGGATGGAGGTCTGCAGGTGTCCCCAGGTTAGCCAGTAGCTCCTCGGTATGTGTGAGTGGGGGCTGGGTGTGGCCCCCCCCCACCTGTTGCACCTTGTTCACTGGTGATTGCATTAGCACGCTGTTTCACCCATCTTATCAGGTCAGTGCAGTGTCGATGCACCTGCTGATAGGTGTGATTATGACCGCCAACATCATTTACCCTCCTGCAGTGTTCCTCCCACAGGGCATCCCGTTGCTGTGCATCCTGTGGCACATGCATGAAGAGCATCATGTAGTTGTCGAGGAAGTATGGGATGAGGACCTCATCTTCCAAGCGGCTGTATGCTGGCAGTCTGCTATGTGGCATACCTGGAAGACATAATGAGGGAGACAGGTCACAGTAACTCACAGAGAAGTACAGCAATACAGCTGAACATACATGTGTATCACATTTATTAAGATTACAAATTCATCTTTGTAAATCTACATGACACTAACACCACTGACATGTATAAGTCACACACATTTGACACCTACTGGTGATGTGATGTTATCACCATATATGTGTGTGTCATGTGATGACATTGCTCATACACCATGTGGATGTTGTCTTGATGTGGGCGTGTCTGTTTGCCTCTAGTGATGTCTTTACCTATCAGCACATGCCTGGATGTGTTCACATTAATGAAATCAACCTTAATGCTGTGTATATGCCACATATATAGTCATACATAGCCGTTAGGGACATGACTTGTGATTCTGCAGACTTGGAAGCATGTATGTGTTTTGCCATATACATATACATGGCACTGTACAGCTGTGTAGCATCCTGCCATGTATTGCCTGTGTTGCACATGTGTAACACATGGGAAAATAGCTAACCTGATGGTATTTGCAGGGTTGGATATCAACTATAGCATGTATGGTCATAGTGATCTAGTAGGCTATATGCCCTGGGCCATTTATGAGCCTAGGCAGACCAGTTAACTAGCTGTAGGCAACAGACAGGTAAGTTTCAGTGGCCAGTTCAAGCAGTGCCACAGAACTGATACACATGGTTACTGATATATTTGGCATGCGGTCATTACACTATGTCACAGAGAGGGGCGATGTGCAGCTTCGTTGGACAGGGATGCATAGTATGGCAATAGTATGTGAAGTGTATGGGACAGGAATCTGTCAGGCATGTTGTGATCCTTGTACTAGAAAGGTGGATGTCCATGACGTATGTGTTTATTTGGGATCAGGATGTGTTAAGTGTAGCATGTCCAACACCTCTGGGTTGGACATGGCTTTATTCAGGGTAGACTGCATGCTACATAGAGCAGCTAGGGATTGTGAAGGGCAGTGTAGGCCATCTACACATGGACAATAACCCTTAAAGGAAATATGTGATCTATTATGGGTCACATGGGTGTTGAGTATGGCTGTGCAGTTATCTCTATTTTCCTGGATGGCACCCTGTCATGATTAGTGGTGCCACATACGACTACCTGTCTTTTGTGGTGATGTAACTATCAAAGGGAAGTACTTTCCAGCTGCATCCCATACACACAGTTGCCATTATGTTGACCGCTGCCTAGGTGGTAGTTAATGGGTACAGGGTTTGTAACATAGTGGATGACAATGCAATACTTAGCTATCAAACTATGGCCATACATCACACACCACACATCTGACACACTAAGGCCCTTCTGTATGTTGAACACAGCACACAATGAGTCAACTATTGCTCCTAGTTCACAGTCATTTGCAAACATCAATAAGCTGATGCCTTCTGTGTTAGTCTGCGTGGTATAGATAACATAGAGGGGGAGTTCCAGGAATGACCCCTGTATTACTGTGGCTGGCACTGGTTTGATGTGCATGCATTTGTCAGACACCTTCTGCAGTGTGGGTTCTGCCAGCAGTCCAGTTGCCAACCACTCCTGTGACATATGAATATACCCCTAGTGTAGCTGGAACACATTATGTGTGATGGTGTCCTATGACCTGGCAAGGTCATGATATGCAGTGTGAATCAACCCTGCTGTCATTTACATCTGTACCAAGTACATCAATTACGTTGACCACAGTTCATGGTCGTACAGACTAGACTCAGCAGGGTAGTTGTGCACTATGTCCCATTATCAATGGTGTCTCCCCCATTGTGGGGTGTGATAACTGTTGCTGTGCACCATTCGGTGTCTACACAGCCTGACATGGAGCTATGATTGTACATAATGTGTATGTGGATAGCTGAATGTTCTTACATTTGTGTAGGATACACCCTGGGTTGTTGACAGGTCCCATGAAAGCTGTATGTATGGCTATAGAGAGTGCAGCTTGTACCTGCATAGTCGTTAGTACAGGGGCCCTGTAGTGTACATGGATATATTACTAAGTGTACCTGTTAGGGGTGGGGGGGGTGGGAGTGGGTTTAGGTTCTCCGAGACCCTATCTGGATGAATGGGTGCTATTTCTGTAGGTGCAGTACTTCCCATGCCATAGTGCTGTGCAGCATGGCAGGTCTTGTCGTTGCCATTATGTTTAATGACACAGCTATAGAATGGTCTGTGCTTGGCCTCATAATATGCGTCTGATTAGTTTCACAGTAGCTTTGCATGGTTTTATATGGTGTATCTGCATCTTACTGAGGCTGACCAGAGATCACATTGTGTTCATTCTTGCAACAGTTACTACCTTCTGTGGTACAGTTTAAAGCATGGTACCAACAGTTTGCCTACTTGTTTGTGTTGGGTTGAATCCTGGTTCTGTTTCAATGGTACAATCACTGCACATATGTGACTGCTTAAGGTTCATTTGTGTAGGATTTGGCATTTGCACATGCATTATCGATCTGCATGGGTGCCATGGCACTCACTACTCTGATCTTAGGAAACATAACATTGGTGTTGTAGACTAACTATGTGTAGCATACTGTTAGCCCTGTTTGTGTGACTACTATGATCCAGGTCAGTGGGGTCGATGGAATCCAACATGCATTGAGCGCAGGTGTTGGTACATGAGGAGTCTTCCCAGTTCATAATGGAATAGTTGAAAGTAGCCATTATTATGGTTCTGTCTCTGACCTAATCTTCCCCATTACAGCACATTATGACAGTTGGGAAGTCCACGGCCAGGTGGGTGATCTGTCTCAAGGTGCATTTTGAATTCCACTTTGGCACAAAGGTAGTTACTCAGCATAATGCATCTGATGTTAAGCAAGTGCAATTAGCGTGGGGGTGTACATATCCTTCAGGAATATGGATACACCTGTGGCCCGTGTGTTCCAATAAAGGATAATGGGCAAGAGGTGAGGTATGTGTTATAACATGGTCATGCAGATGCACTCTCCGGAGCTTTGAAACATGTCTCAGTCACTGCACAGATATGTTCTTCATGTTAGGGATTGACATATGTGTGTCCGTATAGTGTTTCTGACATGTATCACTGTCTAGCGGGACCTGCAGTTTATTGCTTGGCTGTCCCTGTAACAGCAGTGTAGCTTCACTTGAACTGTGCATGGGGAAGGCACTATAGGGGAAGCATGAGCCCTAGGCAGTATCCAGATTCACAGGGGTGACAGGTGCAGGTCCTGTCTGGCAAAGCATCATGGTCTGTCAACCATGTTGTCCCAGGACAACAGATACTGGATACCCTGTGACATGCATCACTACACTAGACAATTGTGGAATACAATCCTTTTGTCCCTGTACTGCAGTATCATTCTGGCCAATGGCAGAATGCTACGCAGGCCTTGGGACATACTTGCATGGGCTACAAGACCTGACAGTTCCCACATGTGTTTCCATGCAGTCCAGGCTACTGCATCACAAGTCCTGCACAACAACATGGAATATGCCACAGCCATGTGTATAGTTCAAAAGGTGGTCTGAGTGTATGGGTATGTGGCTAATCATGGCAGACAGGCAGCTGACAGTATGTATGCCCTCGCATAGGTTGGTGTGTAACATAGTGCTAGAGTTCTCATTCACAAATGATTACTGTTGGGCATATTTCCAGTCATGTGTTCAGAGGTGTGGCACAATTATGCAAACTATGTCATGCAGTTTGTGTATTTTGGTGTCTGTCTCTTCCTGCTTGGGGGGTCACTTGTTTGGCCAGCTACTTAGATGTGTCTGTGAATGTGTGTGATTTCCAGTAGTGTGTGGGTGTCCTTACTGTGTTCTGGTAAGGGTATGTGCTGGTTGTGTTGATGAGCTGCATGTGTTAACCTACACCTCATGACTGTCCAGTCCAGTCATGCTTGTAGACTGGGCTGCCTTCCAGCTTACCCCTGTAGCTGCATCCCAAACAATGTGTGGGGAGTGGTGTTAGGTGGGTCTGACAGTGTACATGGTGTAGAGATTACATTCCCCTAACATGGCCACATACACACAGCTGACATTAGGAAACACCAGTAGCTGACTAGTGGGCATGCCTGTATGAGCAGTCAGTACTACAAGTACCAAGTACTGTATTTAGTTTACGTATTGCCTATAAAGATGTTATAGACAGTGATGCTCACATGTAAATATTTGTGTTATGGATGTGACAACACTGGCTATTACGGAAACATTGTTGGTACCTTCAGCAGCAATCCTCCTCTGAGGAGCACATCACATCCTGTTAGCTGATTACAGATGATGCAAGTGTCTAGAGGTCTGTTTCCTTCTCTGGGTATATACTCACATATCCACCAGGACCATGAGCTCTGTTGGGCACAGACACCCACTCTCCAAACAAAATAATGTATCAATAGGCTCTGATGCCACTATCAACATGATCAGGATATAATCAGATAGTGTGAGCCATTACCTATGATGCAGCTATTACACTTGGGCAGCTGTCTCCTACATCTTACACTCCTACTGCAGATGTTACATGGGAGTTTAAGATGATATGCAACGTGTTTCATTACCAGTGCTGTGCACTACCTTACATACAGTATGTGCAGGCGGCTGTTAGGTTGGCAATGAGAAGCTGGGCTACACAAACCTGGTAGTTCAACCAGGGTGTCTGTACTCTCAATATCCACTCTATGTAGGTGTGCACATAGCCATTTGGCCCAGCCCTGTAACAAGGGTCACTACACATTTACATAACATGTACACATGCACAGCTGTTATTGCTTGCAAACGATAGTAGAGAGGTGGATATTACATGTGTTATGTGCATGGATAGTTACTTGGCTCTTCCAATTATCTTTTCTATCATGCTACTAACCTGTCAGATGACTACTAATGCTATGTATCCTGTCACTGAGTATTGTAATTGCCAATAGACATAACTACTGTTTGCATAACATAACAGAACTGCTATGTAGAACAGAATATAGATCTGCCTAGAATACTGTACGTTACAGTTATTGGCACAATATCCCACAATGCACACCATATTTACATGGTAAGCCCACCTTTAACATGTTTATCTTACTTATACACTCATACATATGTCGACTGTTACATTATATCGACATATACTATCCCCTGTTATAGCACATACTTGTTGGACCAGTCCTGACACTGACAGTGGCTGGAAGCGAATTGGTGGGTTCCAAGCCCATATCATCCCTTGTGGTGTATACAGAGTGTGCCGTGTGACCTACAGCATTACACACATAGAATACTACAAGCATTACTACTGCTCAACAATACATCACTACAAGATAGCTATTTCCACTATGTGCATTGATTACACTGTAATTCTTACAGTACAGGTACTATATACACAGACATACTACATGTTATACACACCGTCTTAGTAATCGGAGGTGTTATTAATTAGTGTAATACTCATTTTCAGTTCATCTTTCAGTGTTTTGTACTGTTCTACAGGTAGATACAGATGGTTTGAATGTGTGACAAGGCAACCTTTTAACAGATGGTTTGAATGTGTGACAAGGCAACCTTTTATAGTTACAGATCAGTAACATGTGCTATCCCAATGACCAATTGGTGTTCCTAAGTAGCTAATTACATGCACATCAGCTGCGTGCTACTGCCTTAGCCAATACCATGGCTACAGTGGAGTATAACTGAGTACTCCACTTGGGCATTGTCCCTTTGCCTTACTTGTGAGGAAGACAGTGTGGAAGTTTTGTTTGGAATCTATTGCAACAGCTGTATGGAGATGAACAGTAACATATTGTGTGTAATGCCTAGAGGATTTGGTCTAAATGTGAGTACTGCTGTTATATTTCTGAACATTGCTACTTGTGCAGGGTTTGTCTGTACCTAATACTTCTGCATGTTTCAGTCTGGCCAGGTTGTTTGACCAGCACAAGGCTGCATAGCTATGCATATAATGTTAGGGGGTTTACAATCTGCTTACCAGACATATTTAGTTTGGTGTTACTGTGTATCATACTGTGCTAATAATCAGTACTCTGTAAAACTTCTTGGTGTATGAATCTTTCAACCCTCTGAAACGGGGTTAGTTCATATAAACCCTGTTACATCAGCAGCTGTTCAATTGTATGACGGCAACTATTTCACATAGGGCCATGTTAGTGTGTCTGTGTCCAGGTGTGTTAAGGTTTCAGCAGATGTTGTACAGTAGTTGCATAATTGGTTATGGTATGACAGTATGTATTGATGTAATTATTTCGGATGTGTAGTAGATGCTGGTGGGTGTACATAGCACATGCAGGTGTGTAGGAACCCCTTTTATACGTCTATATGTGTGCGGGTGTTCTTTACCTATGTGAACACCTATCCCTTAGTGGACTAATACTATGGTAATTGCAGGTTGATTCATTAAGGCACTAATAAATGCTTCCTGTATAGCATGCAGGTACTGTTATTCCTTGAATACTTTTGGCAATATATCAGAATGTAATAAAATTTTGCAAAATGAAAGCTGTCTGTGTAATTCTGTCATGAATATTTGCAGTCATTGCAGTTGTGTTGGTGACTGTGTCCATAGAACATAATTGTAATAGTGTATTAGCATATACTCTTCATATGTTATGTTCATATTATTTGGGGGAGAGGGCGGAATGTGTGATTGCTATGGTCCATTTTATACTCAGATATGACCACTTCGGATGCTGTCTGCAGACATGTATGTATGTGTATGTATATATATATATATATATATATATATATATATATATATATATATATATGCGTGTGTGTGTGTGTGTGTGTGTGTGTGTGTTTGTGTGTGGCTGTGTGTGTGTGTGTGTGTGTGTGTGTGTGTGTGTGTGTGTGTGTGTGTGTGTGTGTGTGTGTGTGTATATATATATATATATATATATATATAAAACTATATATATATATGTGTGTGTGTGTGTGTGTGTGTGTGGGTGTGTGTGTGTGTGTATATATATATATATATATATATATATATATATATATATATATATATATATATATATATATATATATATATATATATATATATATATATATATATATATATGTGTGTGTGTGTGTGTGTGTGTATATATATATATATATATATTTATATATATATATATATATATATATATATATATTTATATATATATATATATATATATATATATATATATATATGTATATAGATATATACATTATTGCATTCATTTATCTGTACCTCCATTGATGTGTAGATGTTTTTAACCTATGTATTTATCTACACATATATGTAGACCTGTATATATTGACATGTCTCTGTGTATCTCTCTCTCTCTCTATATATATATATATATATATATATATATATATATATATATATATATATATATATGAGCATACACCTTTAATTGGTTACATGGCGGGTTGTCCTATTTCAACACATTCCTCCCTTTTGTGTTTTAACCTGTCTGCATACACAACTGGGATAGGTACATCCTAGGTAGCTTAGTGTTAGGTTACTCTGAGGATGGAGTACATGGTTGCAGATTCTACTCCTGGAAGGTATTATTATTTTACCACTCACAGTAGGCACTAGTAGGAAAAGTGTGAATAACACACATGTACGTGGTTGTGAGCAGGTCTGCCCGTGGTCTGCGTGATGTTAAGCAAAGGTCAAGCGTGTGAAGCACTTCTCCATTTACCATTTTTCAATGCCACTTACCGTCGCGCAAACACGTGGAAACCCACTTACATCTGCTTAAGAGTGCTTTAATCCACCTGCATCCTAAAGCCCTTATTCTGGCTCTCAAAATAACCTAACAGCCCTTGAACCAGGGACCATGAACACCACAGTCACTGACTTTACCAGTAAGGCATCTGAGATATGTACGAATGTTATGATGTTTAGAATATACATTGTACTATAGACATTCCTCACTACTGAAAACAAATGTCACAGTCAGTTGGTGTACATATGTCTGATACATGTTAATGTTCATATGTTTGTGAAATTAGGTGTTGCAATGTGACATGACAAAGCGTATTATGATTGAGAAAGGTTCTTGCTTTGTGTCCTTTTGATATTGTCCCCATATTCCATGTATGCCCCTCCAGTTCACTTATTGGACATCCGTCCCTGGCCCTCCTTGATGCATGATTGCATTACCCATCATTGCTCCCCCACACGAATCTTCACATACACAACCACCCCTTCTTTGGTGAATTAGATTAATATTAATTGTTATAATACCAGAACTGCAAGTGTTTTGTGTACAGTCCAGTTCCTTTGGAGTGCTTCTGTGTCACGTAGTGTGTTCATAAATGTTTATTTATATATGGCTATGGCTATTAAAGTAACTGTATAATGTATATATATATAAATATATATATATATATATATATATATATATATATATATATATATATATATGTATGTGTGTGTGTGTGTGTGTGTGTGTGTGCAGACATCACTGACATACATATATATATATATATATATATTTTTTTTTTTTTTTCGTATTAGTTTGTAACAGTAATACATCTGTAGACTAGAATGTGTTGGTTCGCAAACTACAGTACATTACAATGTACTGTACATATGTACACAAATTGACTGTCCCATTTGTGATCATTACAGTGAAATGCATATGGTATAAGGTGTAGTCTCAAGACCGTGAAACATGTGTACACCTCGCATGGCTTAGTGGTAAGTCCCATGACTACAGTATGCATGGTCCAGGGTTTGACACCTGCGATGCTTTACAAATGTTTTTTCCTGCAGAATAAGGCTCATTTAAGCAGTTGTAAGCATGTTTAAAAGTGTTTGTGTGACATTATAGCAGCGGTTAAACACAAACAAACTTTGTAATGTATAACTTGTGCGTGCAAACATGGCCACATCCGCTAACTACTCTGGATGTATACATGTCAGTGACGTAACATCTCACTATGTGCTGACATAACATTACATTCTCTGTTGACTGTACTCTGCAGCACACATGGGTTTATATGGGTGTTTTGAATGTTTATTATACAGACAATTACTACCAAGCTGTGGTTAAGGTATACTTTTGCACATGATAAACATCCCTGCCTTTATCGGGATTGTAACCTCGAATGCACAGATATTATGCGGATGCTTTAACCATTACACTGTTGACATTAATGTTGCTTCTGCCTATTTCGATGATTTTTATGTGTAAGATAGGCTAAGCAAAGGGCAGAGGCCCCCAAACTCACTGAGCTTCACGTACTCTTGAAATAACAACATATAACAAATGTACTGTGAGACAATACATTACATTCCTAAATACATTAGGCATAGCCCTTCACTGACACACTTCAAGGGAAACCTTGTGTGAATGGGTAACAGACTATACACCTCTGGGATCATGTGTCCCAGAACCATGAAGCCAGGAGGTGGGGGAGCCTGTCCAGTTTGATAGATGCAAGACCTGTTGGGAGAATTTAATGATGTTGACTTACCACATTAACAATCCCTCTTTAGATCACTAACTGCCCCTATCACCCTCCACAACCCCAGTCGTCAACAGCTTCCAGCAACTCTGCCTGGAATTGCTTCATTGGCTATGCTTGACAGAGGCTCAGTTACCTCATCAATGGTGCAGGTAAGGCCAACACACTGTAGCTATGCTTCTAATTGCCCTTGGGCAGATAGGTAGTAGGTTATCTGTGAACCTCTAATATGCAGGCCATCACAGCCATAATATGTGAATAAACAGACCTTCAGATCACAATATACAGTGAGAACTCACCATGTAGTCAGGAAACAGTTGAGTACAGCAAGAACATACAGAACACTGATACTTAGTCACTCCAAAAGCCTATCTTGGAAGCTAGAAGACTTGTATAAGTTTAAGGCTTTCTATTGCTTACCACTAGGTTCCCTACAGGGGAGAAGAAAAGCAAGAACAGATCGGGAACATGCATGCAATGATACCATACCTACCTATGTGTTAGCCTTAGGCTTTGGAATACTGGCCTAGGCTATTGGCATCCCCATGGTGCCTTATTTAGGAGAGTCTCAAAGGTGAATACCAGCTCTGTAAACAACACATAAGCAGATTCAGTGAGGATTATGCTACTCAACACCAGGGGTTGTGATCACAACATGTATGCACTCACAGCACTCCTCAGGATAGACAACATCAACATCTGTGCATTAACTGAAATCTGTCTTAAGGCTCCTGAGAGCACACCAGCACTACCAGACTACAACCTATACCCACATTTCAGCCACAGAACATGGACTGACAGACATGGAGGGGCTGTATCCATATTCATCAGGGATACCTACACCTCCAGGTTAGTGGGACAGCATGATACCTCTGTGATCATCCATGTGAAGCTAACATAATCCACAACTGCAATGTGGAATGTTGCCTGCTAAGGATCACCCTCCATGACCCAGGACCTCAACTCCACCTACCTGGAGATAGTGGAGAACATGACAGTCCTAACGCACACCCTGGCATTGGTTGATGTCAGCTACCATACCATTAACTGAGAAACGTACTCCGGTACACACTTCCAGGCCCATCACTTCCTGGAATGTATCACCTCATATGCCCTGTAGCAGGTGGTAAGCCTCCCTAACGTGGGGTGGAAACTACTAGATGTGGTTATCACCAACATGGGCAACAGGTTTGCCACAGCAGAGATTAACCAGTCACTGGTTAGACCTGACCATGAACTATTCACTGTTTCCACACCCTAGCATCTCCCCCAGCCACGGATACCTCAGTGTATACCTTTCCTACAGCTAAATTTACACTACTAATGACAGGGGTGGGGGGTTTCACAGCCCCCACGCTAAGGGGAAACACTGCTCAAGATACAGACAGATTTACAAATGCAGTCTATAAGCACCTACATGGATGTATGGATCGTGTCATCACTGGTAAACCAAGACTCACTCCTAGACAAAGACACTGGTCTGATGGACCTCTGCAATAAACAGGCTATACTACAGAAGTAGGACAGTGTTCCAGACACACAGCAAATCCCACGAAGGGCAGAGATCCATGACCACTATTAGTATGATACGTAGGTCCCTCATGACATCATCCAAGGCTAACATCAGCAGGAGAATACGCAAGGATTTGAAAGATAACCACAAAGCCTTCTTTGGCTATGTCAAGGATCTACGTGGTGATACACAGATTTGCACTGTGCCAGTGAAATATAGCACAACATATGCTGATGCTACTGATATTGCCAACATCCTTGCAGATACATTTATTGCATACTTCACCCCCTAAAGAGCCCACAACACTACCCGAAAGGTACAGTATGTCAACCATCAGAGACACACAGGTGGAAATGGCCCTCACTGACAGCAGAATGCAGCATCAATGGAGGCAGATGTTGACCCAGACTGCATCTTGCAAACTGTACAAGACAACCTGCTCCACACCTAATTAAGCATTCCTGCCTCAGTCTCTCCACAGGCTACATGCCCATACAATGGCATGTGGCAATGGTTATTCCACTCTGTCAAGGTGGAATCACAACTGACCATGGTAACTACCACCCCATAAGCCTGACTAGCTTGGTCTGCAATGGTATGGTTCACATCCTCATGAAACTCATTAACAATGACATTGGTAACCTCTGAACACATAACCCAACCCAGGTCAGCTTGGTTGAGTGCAGTTCATGCCTACTGAACCTGTTTGACGTCTTACATACAGTCACCAAGACATTAGATGATGGGGGAGGTGTTTCACACATACTACCTGGACCTCACCAAGGCTTTTGACACCATGCCCCACTCAGGTATTATTGATAAACACACCAGCCTGTACATTCACCCATATATCACAGGTTGGGTTGCCAACGGGCTTACACACAGAACTCACATGGTATGACTAGCGGTCTCCAGGTCCAACTCTTGAACAGTCATGACTGGTATCCCACAGGACTCAGTCCTGGGAGCCCTACTGTTTGGCATATACATCGCAGATGTACAGGCAAACACAGGTGGACTACAGCAGACCATGTTTGGCAATGACTGCTAACTGGGAGCCATCATTGATAGCCCAGCTGACACGGACATCCCTCAAGGGACCTCACAGAGAACATCACAGGGTGCCAATGACATGGCCTCCAGCCAAGTGCCACTAACTGCATGCTCATTCCATTGTGGAATTGGCACCCACATATTAACACATGAGCAGCAGCCACTTTAATACAGATGAGGTAATGGGGTATTTGGGGACTAAGGTAGATAGTGATCTCCCCTTTGACAATCATATCTCCACAGTAGTTAGGACATCCTTCTATGTAGGCCATCTGATTACTAAAGGACTCCCATATAGACATACTGGGGTTATAGTGCCTCTTTATTCATCACTCATCAGTCCCATCATAGGGTATAATAACCCATGTGGGATGTACCTCAGAGGACACGTCCAACTGCTGAGGGTTCCATGAATGTACCTCACCGAGGGGAATACTGGCCTCCAACATATGACTTAAGCAGCCAGACTGCATAAACTCCTGCTTTACTCGGTGGCATCTTGTTTACCCAGAGATGATCTCCATTGGCCAACACAGCCATGTCGAACTCAGGCTTGATGGATATGCTCCACCTATGGCAATCCATGTCACAGTGAGCCACACACTGTAATGAGCTGACCTTGCCACAGCAATAACTGGAAGATGCTGCAGGGACATCTTCCTGTCACAGACACTCCCCATACTTTGGAACAACATCCCTAACTACATTATACAGAGCCCCTCACTAACACTCTGCAAGAGAAACCTTGGAGGGTAGATGGGGAACAGTAGATGCAAATCAAGGATCCCACCATTGGCTCTGCTCCACAGAGGGACAGTTAATGAATCAATGGGGTGGCAAAAGCTGGCACATTTTGGCTGGCGTTATGAATGGCCTCTGGCAGTTGGCCAAGTACCTACCTATGAATCTATACATACAGTATCTACATATGCTTATAGCTTAATTTACTGTTCAGGTGTTGAGTTACCTTGTGCCAGTGGCTGTTGTGTGTGCAACAATTGAGGGCTGCCTATGTTGGATGCACACAGTAGACTGCCTATACATGACAATTTACAGGTAGTCTTGTGTGTCTGCCATCCATTTTTACTGTGTGTAGGTGGAGAAAGGTGTCAGTCCCTAGGTGCCTACACTGTCAGTGTGTGTGCTATATGTTCTCTCTTTGCCAAGGCATGGACATACTGGGCAAGCCTCCATCTGCCTACTGGAGTTGGCTCAGGGTGTTCGTGGTCTGACTACCTCTCTGCCTGTGGGGCCCTTGGCAATGGTGGTGGGCTGTGAGGGCCTTCACCATTCTGTCCCTGCTGCAGCTGTTTTCGCAGGACCATATTGTACAGCATGGCACACACTATGAAGTTGTGGGCACATGTGCCTGAAGAGTACTGCAAAGCTCCACCAGATATGTCCAAGCAATGGAACCATGATTTCAGCATCCCAAACACACGCTCTATGATGATTCTGGTTTGTGCGTGTGCCTCATTATGGCATTCCTGCATGGGTGTGTGTGCATTTCTGATGGGAGTCATCATCCATGGTTCAAGTGCATAGCCAGCATCCCCCACCAGGTGGCCATTTTGGATGTCCCCCCTGGCAAATAACTGATACACCTGTGAGGCATGCCGGATGTGGGAGTCGTGGTAGCTTCCAGGGCTGCCAGCACACACATCCATGATAATGCCCTGGGCATTGCACATGACCTGGCAGTTGATGGAGGGGTATCCCTTGCGGTTTATGTAATGCCTATCCTGCTCACCGGGTGGTGACTTGATGTGTATGTGCATGCAGTCTAGTGCACCCAGTACTTCTGGGTATTCTGCCACATGGTGGAAGAGACGCATATTGCTGGCCAACTCCTCCTGCATTCGGGGGAAGTATATGTGCTCACTGGCATGTGATAACATGACATCCAGGAACTGGTGTAGTACCCTGGATGATGATGCCTGTGAGATCCCCATGATATCCCCAGTAGGTCTTTGAAAGGTACCTGTAGCTAGTATACTCAAGCTTACATATACCTTCATATCCACTGGAATGGGTTCCCCTCTGTTTGTTCTGGCTCTGAGGTGTGGCTGGCACAGTTCCACAAGTTGCTGTAGGATGTCCCTGTCCAGCCTGTAATGCTCTATCTCCAGATCATGTAGCCCCTGGTAGGTTACCCTGGGTCTGAACACTCTCCTCCTCCTCCTCTGGTGCCTGTGGTGGTCATGTGCATCATCCTCCACACCACCTTCAGTCTCCAACACATGCTGGTGGATCAAAGCTATGGCAGCCCCTAACATGTACATAATAAAAGTTCCCTGTCTGTATACATCACTGGTGCAGAGTGTATGGGATTACACAAATGTGTGTGAGGTGCTTTCACACTTTATAGTATTGTGCTATGGATGCTGCTGATGAAAGTGGGTGTGTATGAGCTATTCCAGCTGCTGCGTGTCATAATTATAGGTTTTGGAATGAGTAATGCAAGTGTGGGGCCTTTACTGTTTTACTGTAGAGATCTACTTGCCAACCTTGATGAATCTGTTGCCCTTTAATTCACTTTTAGACCTGGATCCCCTCCCATTATCAGGCATGCATCCACCTGCTGTCTTTCTTGTTTTGTACTTTCCCTGCTCAGTCATAGTGAAATGTGCCTTGTAGCTGATATACTGCATATCTGCTTTATTCTGCTTTGACAATTTTCTGTTTTCTTTGCAGTACAACCCATCCCCTTCCCTGTTCTGCAGGTAGCTTCTTGCAGCCTTGTTAGCTGTTGTCAATGGCTCACTGTAGGCTCCTAGGTGTTAATTAATCATTTGTACTCAAATTTCACTGCTGCAGCATTTCCTTATTTCTTTCTATCTTTGGTGTTAGAACGCTGATGCTACGCCTGCACCTGGTGCAAGCTTCATGAATCCCGGGGGGATGTGTTTTCACCATTAAATAATATTTACTGATTAGTTTCTAACCAGGTTAACATAAGGCTTCTTTAAAGTGGATCAAATGTACAATCATGCCTTCTGGTACTAACGTGGAATCCAGTTGCATTCTGTACTGGGCTTTCAAACCCTTGCCTATGTATTATTCACATTGCATAATCATGTTATTGATCCATAGCATGCTTAATGTTGGTTTTGTAGGCAGAATAGGCATACCATTTTACCGATTTCCTATGTAGGTATAATCTATATTTTATAAGTATATGTACAGCTAGCTATATAAATAGCTAGAGGCAGAATGTGTGTGCATGAGTGCATGTTGATTACCTTTCCTCCCCCATCTCCTTATTTCCTTTCCTTTCCTTTTCGCTGTACTTCAACTTGTTTAGTTGCATGGATCACATATTTTCTTGTGTTTTTTTTCTTTTACTTTGTCTGCTCTAGTGTTGCCCTCACTGGTATTCACAAAATTGTCTTACTTGATTTTGCTATAGTCAAGTTCTTACAGATCATAGAGGAAGGATCACTAGTTATCCATTCAGGTTGCCAATGACTCTGTAGCTCAGTAATGTTACATATTTTATGCCCTTAGCAACTATTTTGGAACAATTCCATAATTGCAGATAGCTGCTAATGAACAACCTTATTCCCTGCAGAAATATGACCCAGTTATCACTTGTATGCTTCATAAGTTCTTTATTCTCAGTGAGTTTTACAGCTGCTTGAAAACTGCTACCACCCCAAGTAGATTATCTGCATAGTTCCTACTCCTATAATTTTCTTTCCTCAAATCCCTCATCTACCACCACCTTTGTTTATCTCAATAAAGGCCAACTTCTGGTGTAGGTTTTCAATGTGGCTTCATTAAAAATTATTGTATGCTTCATAAGTTCTTTATTCTCAGTGAGTTTTACAGCTGCTTGAAAGCTGCTACCACCCCAAGTAGATTATCTGCATAGTTCCTACTCCTATAATTTTCTTTCCTCAAATCCCTCATCTACCACCACCTTTGTTTATCTCAATAAAGGCCAACTTCTGGTGTAGGTTTTCAATGTGGCTTCATTAAAAATTACCCCCCCCCACACACACACACACTAAAGAACAATGTCAGGAATTCTGCATCCCACTTTCTTGCCCAAACCTCCCTACCTTACAAAACTAGATCAAATGTTATCAGTCTCTTAGTAGCACCCTTTAATCTGGTGCAGGTAAATAATATTTGATATGCCTTGTATTCCTTATCTCTTATTACCCATCTCAACCATGACTAACATTATCATTATGCTCATTTGTCTGCTGATTACATTCAACTACCCTAGTGCCTCTCTTTCATTATCAGTTTCCTCAAGTCTGGCACCATATTTCTGCCACTTATATATCCACAATTTGTCACTTTATAGCTTCTCCATCAGTTGAATCTAGCAGGGAAACAACTAAGATCCTTAAATAGAAAACTTACTCAGCCCCAAGTTCTCGTGACTCCACAAGTCCTATAGGGTGCAAGTGTAATGCAACAACTTTACTAGAAATCAAACCTTGTTTCATTGCCATTAGTATGAGGCTTCTAATGAAGCTGAGATTATGTTATATTTTTTACTGAAATACAGAACAATTAGTGGCTTGAGTGATTTCCTGTGCATCACCATTCTTGTCAAACTGTGAATAAGAAGTAATTATGACTTGTTTCATGGTAAAATCAGTCATTATACCACTCTAAAGAGGAAGTCCTTTTAATGAAACTAATGGTAGTCATTATGCCACTCTAGAAAGTCCTTTGAATGAAACTAATGGTAGTCATTATGCCACTCTAGAAAGTCCTTTGAATGAAACTGATGGTAGTCATTATGCCACTCTAGAAAGAAAGTCATTTGAATGGAACTAATGTCAGTCATTATGCCACTTTAGAAAGAAAGTCCTTTGAATTAAACTAATGGTAGTCATTATGCCACTCTAGAAAGAAAGTCCTTTGAATGAAACTGATGGTAGTCATTATGCCACTCTAGAAAGAAAGTCATTTGAATGGAACTAATGTCAGTCATTATGCCACTCTAGAAAGAAAGTCCTTTGAATTAAACTAATGGTAGTCATTATGCCACTCTAGAAAGAAAGTCATTTGAATGAAACTAATGGTAGTCATTATGCCACTCTAGAAAGAAAGTCCTTTGAATGAAACTAATGGTAGTCATTATGCCACTCTAGAAAGAAAGTCCTTTGAATGAAACTAATGGTAGTCATTATGCCACTCTAGAAAGTCCTTTGAATGAAACTGATGGTAGTCATTATGCCACTCTAGAAAGAAAGTCATTTGAATGGAACTAATGTCAGTCATTATGCCACTCTAGAAAGAAAGTCCTTTGAATTAAACTAATGGTAGTCATTATGCCACTCTAGAAAGAAAGTCATTTGAATGAAACTAATGGTAGTCATTATGCCACTCTAGAAAGAAAGTCCTTTGAATGAAACTAATGGTAGTCATTATGCCACTCTAGAAAGAAAGTCCTTTGAATGAAACTAATGGCAGTCATTATGCCACTCTAGAAAGAAAGTCATTTGAATGAAACTAATGGCAGTCATTATGCCACTCTAGAAAGAAAGTCATTTGAATGAAACTAATAGCATGCTACCTATTATACTTTTGTTGCCAGACCTTAGATTCCTGAGACATGCACACATTTTCAACCTGTTTCTTACCTGAAAAGGACAAATATTTTGTTCAATTTCTACCCTTGTTAGCATTTAAACCAGAAGATCAACACATCTCTCAAAGATTGATCTATGTCTTCCACAGAGTTTTGTTGATGCTTTACTTCTTGATCTTTCTAAGCCTTTCACCTTGCTGTGCCAAACAAGGCACAAATTTGCTACAATGGTCCTCCACTTACTGCTTGGTCCTTTACTATCCATAGTCTTTGTGCAGTGTAAGTTGGAGTACTGTGGTGCTATGAGATACATTCACCTCACAGCTAACCAACTATTAGTGTGTTTATTGCCATTTGCTGACAGGAAAGAAATGCAGCACATTTAACTAGGTAGGTCAAAGCTAGTCTGGCCTGTACTACAGTTTGCAAACAAATAAAATGCATGCAATTGAAACATGGCAAGTCATCAGTGGAGACTGTGTCATTATATAGATGCAGTCCCTTGACAATATTGTACAAAAATACTAAGTGCCATCTATAATAATTAATTAAAATTTGGGAAGCATACTAACCTTGGCCATGAACTGAATTGAACAAAGAATGAGCATATTCAGTAAGGCTGAAACTACTGGACTGACTTGGATTGTATTTCTAGTGTGTTTTCTTCTTACTTCCTTACTTTTTTGACTCCATCATTTCTGCATCTTTTTGGGTCTACTTAATGCCATAAGCATACAATAAAATTACTCATAGAATGTGCAGTTGTGTTACTCTTAAGCATCTTAAGTGGTCTGAATTTAAACAGTTTTCTAATGAGTCTTACTTTAGACTGTTTAGGAGTGATATTTGCTTCTTTAAAACTCGATTCCTCAAGTGCCAGCCTTGTTGAAGTTGACCTATCAGCCAATAGGTTTGGTGACTCCATTTTATCTGCAACTGTGTTGTAAAACTATGGAATATGCTGCAACCAAATGTTACAAAAATGTCCACAAAGTCAGCATTCAAACATAGCCGGATTTAGGCACTGGTGAACCCTGCAGTCACTCGGGGTCCCTTGCTCCTGGGAGTTCCCAACCACTACAAGTGTTCTTAGTTTGATACTTTGTAACCTGTCTGTCAAACCAACAAAAGCTAAAACAGCAATCTTGTGTACTTAAAAAATCAGGTGGGTAATAATAATTATTATTTATATCTCCTTTAAAATTCAAAGATATTTCTAGTTACAGCAACAGGGTTTTATCAAGTAACAGGCTTCACAATTTTATTAAATATTTGCCATTGACGTAGTGCCCCTGGCTTGATTAAACCCTGCTGGTGAATATTTTCTCCACTAAAACGTAGCTTTAGGTACCTGCAATACTCATGGCTGCAGGGGACCCCTCTCTTTATCTTCCTTTAATATGTGGGAGCCTCACAAACATTGCTGCAGGTTTGGGAAAATGAGGAGAAAAAAATGTATTAATTTCCTTATTATGCTCTTTAACCTGAACTGGCCTGTGGTATGACCCTGTTAGGATGAAGCTGATAATGAACATGAGCAAGATAAGCACTAGAAAGATCAGCATTCCACAGTGACTGATCTCAGTGCATATCTTGGATTTTAAGAAGAGCTGATGCCGCCGATATTCAGGGATGGTTTTCTTTTTCAGTGAGTTTATAAAAAAATGGCAGGACTCCAAATACTATAACTCTCAATTTCTTTGGTGAAGAATTCTGCACAGTACCAAAAATGATAACAGAATGGACTCAAAATCTGGAACGTGTTTTGAATATTGCTCTAATTCCCTTAAAAGGTTAATGGAATAACATGTTTTGCATCATCAGCATGTAGTTTTTTGGAGAATAAGGCTGTGGTGGTGCGGTGGTTGTTGCCTCACAGCAAGAGGTTCTCTGGTTTGATTGGGGTGCCTTCTATGTGGAGCCTGCATGCCCTTCCTGCTGTCATGGGTTCCCTCTGGGTGCTCTGGTTTACTTCCACATTCCAAAGGCATTCAGTAGGTGGAATGGGCATTCTAAACTGCCTGTAGGTACAAGTGTGTGTGCCAGTGAGTGGTATGGATGAACTACTGCAGCAGGGCTAGCCACCCAGTGGTGTAAACCTTGGCTTGAGATGATTGTCACTGTTGAAGCAACACCCTGACCCCATGTGCAAAATGGGAAAAAATGGCTGAGGATGGATGGAAGAAATATAAAACTCTAATCACTAGATTTATTGACTGTCTGTAATCCTGAATGATTTATCAGCAAATCAAACTTTTTGCAAAGGACAAAGCCAATCTATAAGGCAAAATCAGGAGTCCATGAAATCAGGAAAAGAGAAAGATGTGCATTACTCTTCAATGAGATTAATAAAAGTGACTTATCATGCTGCTGCTTGATGACTGCTAAAGAGCAGTCACTGATCTGGTTTGGCATTACCAATGTTGCACAATATATTGCTATTTGCTGAAATAAGTGCAACATAGTATTCCTATAGCTTGTGTGTGTGTGTGTGTGTGTGTGTGTGTGTGTGTGTGTGTGTGTGTGTGTGTGTGTGTGTGTGTGTTTAACATATCACAGATTTTTATCTGTGCACATATCCAGTAATGCCAGGACACACACATTATTCTTTTGGGTATCAGTAAAAAATGCAGCTAACAAGTAATTACATTTCAAAAGTAAGGCATAAAATATATTACAGAACATTCAAACAGTTAGATCTTCTATGAGTATGGTGACCTCCACAGACTGGATACAGAGAGCCCCCTGAATCATCCTTGTATGTTTTGGGGCCCCACAAAAGCTCTTGCTTGTTGTTGATAAATGAGGAGAAAAGAATGCATTAATTTTCTGATTATGGTCTTTATCCTGAACAGTGACCCTGTTAGGACAAAGCTGATAATCATCTTTGCTCGCAACTGCACTCTTTCTAAAAAGCAGACATGCTCAGATGTGCGTGTACAGAAAGTTGCTGTAGGTTATGTGGTGGGAGGCGGCTGGTTAGTGTGTGATTATTACTACTTTAATTTTCACCTCAGTCAAACCATAAATGCATGCACAGAGGTTATTATGTTATTATAGCTTATGTTTGGGCTGGGGACAGTGTGGTCCTTGTTTCTGTTATTGGTTCATAGGTGTATACTAGTATAATAACCACGAGAGCCCTCATAAGCCCAGCCATGCAACTCAAATGTGACCCACAAATTTAAATTAAATAGAGGTTGCTGCTCAAAGCTAGAAATCTAAATCTCAAAACGCACTCTCTTGAAGCACTCCTTAAAATGAAAAACATCGGCATTTGTGATGTAACAGAGACCTGGTTCAAGGCAGCAGAAAGCACCCCTGCACTACCAGGCTATAACTCATTCCACATCTTTCGGCCCCAGAACTTGGACTGAAGCTCCAAAGGTGGTGGTGTTTCCATATTCATAAAGGATGCATACACCTCCAGACTGGTAGCCCAACATAACACATCAGAGATACTTCAGGTGCAGCTAACATTGGGTAAGACAGAGATTCAGGTCATAGGCTGCTATAGGTCCCCAACCATGTCCCAAGACTTGCACTCCAGCACCCTGGAGAATAGTAGGGTCCAGCCTAACACTCTCTTACTAGGCAACTTCAACTACCCCTCCATTAACTGGGTAAACTACTAATGTACCAATACACTTGCCCGACATTTCCTGGAGTTCATTATTTCCAGTGCTCTGGACCAGCTCGTTCTTACCCCCACTAGAGGTAGCAACATCCTTGACCTGGTCATTACTAAAATGGGCAACCATTGCTCTACACCAATAGTCAGCTCCTCCCTGGTTAGAGCTGACCACAAACTAATCACCTTGGAAATCCCCCCCCCCCCACACACACACAAAGGTACCCACCATGAAAAACTTCTCCATAGCTAACTTTGGGCTCCTGAAAACAGAGGTGGCTAACTTTACAGCACCCATGCAAATGGAGAATAGTTGTGTGACAGCAGAATCATGCACCAGTGCACTGTACGAACATGTACACAAATGCATGGATCTCACCATACCCAATAGAACCAAGACGCTCTCCTCCAAAAAATAAAGCCAATCTGGTGGTCCCCTGCCATAAACAAACTCTACAACAGAAGGGGGAAACTGATGTGGAATAAGGTGAAGTCCCAAGACTGGAAAAACTCTCTTATCAGCCTCAAGAAAAAGTTGAGATACTTAATCAAATCATCTAAAGCTAGTTATAAAAACAGAATTTCAGCAGATAGTAAAGACAACCACAAGGCCTTTTATAGTTATGTAAAGAATCTCCCCAGCAATACCTAGATTTGCTCTGAGCTACTGCACAATGGTACCTCCTATACCGAGCCAACAGATATTGCCAGTATACTGGCCAACAGATTCAGTGCCAAATTTACCCCCCCCCAAAAGACTAATCACAATACCAGTAGATTGCCAAGCACCCAGTATTACTGCTGCACAGGTTAAAAGAGCACTGTCCAAGGCCAAGGATATAGCTTCTATGGGACCTGACAATATCCCTGATTGTGTTCTACATGAACTACAGAGTGAACTGGCACCTCACCTGTATGCCCTGTTCTATCACAGCCACACCTCAGGCTTTCTCCCTACTGAATGGCACATTGCTACAGTCATCCCTCTCTACAAAGGAGGAGTGACAACAGACCCTGGGAACTATCGCCCCATTAGCCTGACGAGTGTGATATGCAAAGCTCTGGAACGCATAATCATGGACCTAATAAACAAGGATATAGGGAATCTGCAAACACTGGATCCGACACAGTTTCGTTTTGTGAAGGGTAGATCATGCCTGTTCAACTTGGCTGACTTCTTTGAGTCAGTCACCAGAGCTGTGGATGAAGGCAAGGTGGTTCATACAGCCTACCTTGATCTGCCCAAGGCTTTTGATACCATTCCCCACTCAGGAATCATAGAAAAGCTCAATAAGCTAGGCATCAACCCCCATATCACTAGGTGGGTTGCAAACTGGTTCACAGATAGAACCCACAGTGTGAAAGTAGCTGACTACAAGTCAAACTGTCTACTAGTCACAAGTGGAGTCCCACAGGGATCAGTCCTGGGTCCTGTCCTGTTTGGTATCTACTTCTCTGAAGTCCAGACCAAAACAAAGGGACTCTGGCTGACAAAGTTTGCAGACAATTGCAAGTTGGGAGCTATTATTAACTCCCCAGGTGATGTTGACATCCTACAGAATGGCCTCACTGAGACCAACGACTGGTGCCAGAACCATGGCCTTAAGTTCAATACCAAAAAGTGTGTCATCATTCTGTTTGTGAAAAACCTAGTTCCCATGAATTTCCACACTGATGGTAGTCCACTGAACACAGAAGGTGTTATAAAAGATCTGGGAAAGTAGGTTGACAGCAACCTCTTTTTTGATCACCACATTGCCATTGTGGTCAGAAAGTCCTTCTATGTAGCACATCTCATTACTAAGGGTTTCGCATCCAAGAAGAAAGAGGTCATTGTCTCCCTCTACTCTTCCCTCATTAGGCCAATCTTCAAGTACAATGCCCCATTTGGCATGTACCTCACTAGACCCCTGCAACAACCGAAGAGGCTGCAAAAGTACCTCACAAAGAGGATCCTAGGCCTTAAACACTTGTTCTGTATGGACAGACTTAAAAAAATTCCAACTATTCTCTGTCTCATATCGCCTACTTAAAGGCGATCTCTGCTTGACTTACAAAGCCATTTCTGACCCAGCTCTGTTAGAAATACTACATCTAAAGAAATACCAATTCCTCTGCACCACATGCTCCAGAGATCTCACCCTCATTACCACAATTAACAGAACATGCTGGTGGGACAGGTTCATAACCCAGAGACTGCCCAAACTATGGAACAGACCTCCCATACATGTCAAGCAGAGCACCTCGCTGACCGTCTTCAAGAGAAATCTTGATGAGTAGATGGGAAATAGAAAATTCACTCCGGGGACAACTCAAGTGGCTCTACTTGACAGAGGCACTGGGAACTAACATCAGGTGGCACTGTGTCAGGGTAATCTTATAACTAGGCTTGTAAAGGCCCCAGGGCTATTAGCCTAGTACACACCTATGAACCTATGAACAAATGATTTACTGACTGCTTCTGTCCATTAGAGACATAGGTGTCCAGGCCTGGTGAATTTCCAGTTACCCATCCATTGGTCCTTAGGGATAGGGGGAGCTCTGCTTCAAATGGATGGGCAGCCTGTTCCAGATAATGGGAATTCTCTAAGAAACATATCTGTCCCTCCAACATGTCCTATTTATTTCATAAACTCTTAATCTGATAGTACTGATGCTTTCTGTTTTGCAGATGTGCAAAAGGTTCGTCAAAACAGGGTCTAGCGATACCTTGTATCCCAAGCGAATATTACCTCTCTGAAGTCTATATCATACTGAGTAAAGAGACAGGATTTTGAGTGTAGGATATTGTGTTTGCTAAGTGTATTCTTTATGTAAGTAACCTTACCTTTGTGGACATTGAAGTTGCTGCATGTGTCTGGTCAGGTATATACTGAAGGTGGGTTTCTTTCCTCACAGACCTCAGAAATGTACCAAAAATGTTACTATAGCTTGTGTAGAGGCAGTGCACTATCTGGGAGCAACACTGTAGAATACATTGCTATAATCATTTTTTTTCACTGTCCTCACAATCACATATTAAGCACGTATACTGATGGCTGCCTATGGGGGGTTAGGGGTGAGGAGTCAGGATGCATGCTATAAATATGTATGCCAGCAATCACTTGAAATACATAACTATGGCAAGTTATACCTTTGCTTTCATCCCAGTTTGACAACAGAGGGATGCACAAGCAGTAACTGTCTTTTTTCTTTTTTGGGAGGTTATGGATGCAAGCAGTATTCCAGGATAGGTCCTGTGTATTCTCACAATTGTCTTGTTCGTTTATTGTGAGTTAATATTTTGTCAGCTTTGAACATTAAGCCTTGGGCACAACTTATATCTTCACTGAAAGAAAAAATAAGACTGAAATTCTTTTCTTACTCATGATTTTTGTTTAGGCCACTGTTGGATTAAAAAGGTTGGTGAAACTGCTCTAAAATGGATCCCAGAGCATCCATAACTTATATGGCTTCTGGGTGCACTGGCTTAATTGAGTTATTCCTAAATGGTTATTACTGTGCTGTCTTGCTCAGGAAAGGTATGCTGAAAGGAGACAAGGAAAACTAAAGCTGAATAGCAACACCAAATTTCTTTCCTTAATCATAATGTCTGTTCAAGCCATCATTGGATGAAAACGTTATGTGAAAGGGAACAAAAAAGCTTAAAAATGAACTTTAGATCATATAGAATGTTATAGCTTCTTTAAAATGCTGAAGAGTAGGTGACAAAAGGAAGTAAAAAATAATGTGCATGGTATGGAGAGCCCAAGATGGGGGGAAACATACGGGACCATTGGCAGATGTGTGAGTGTTGGGGGTGCTGAAACAATAGTCAGTGCCTAGGCCACCATTTCACCTATGTCCAACCCTATACATAAAGCTGTTGCAATGTGTGACTGTTAGAATTAAATGCCAGTAGCTGTAAATGTCCCTTTGTGAGATGTGCCAACATAGTGTGGTACATAGGCGTGTTGTAATGTAAGAGCACTGTAAGAATCTGTGAGTACTGCTCCTAAAAGTTTTCAGCATGAACTAAAAGGTTGCTTAATAGGGGTGGCAGTGACCAGGTGATATGTAGACTGGAAGTGTCTAGGACCCCCTAACTTGACATTTGCATAAACATGTTGTTTACTCTTAAATGCACACACTGTCATATAGCCTTTGTTTTTAAGTAAATTTCTGTACACCATATCTTATGTCCAGCCAACTATATAAACCTTATATTCAGATGTCCTTGAACTATATTTATAGTTAGACTTGCCTCTGTAAGTCTTTTCATTTCCAATGAAAACTGATATTATTGGGGGGGGGGGGCAGCCTGGCCCAATCCAAAATTAATGCTTCAGTCTTTATCTTTATCCTGCCCTTGATGTTTAAAAGTAGTTTGGTTGTTTTATAGTTGCTCTTGCTGTTTCTGATGAAATGACTAATTGTCATAAAATTTTGTTGGAGCGTTTTATATAAGCATCAGTGGAAGATCACCTTTTATTGCTCTTTGAGCAACTCATGATTACAGGTACCAACTTGGAGGCCTATCGTATTATAACAAGCACCTGTTTCAAACTGCAAGAAGTGGCCATTTTGAACTCGGATGTCCAAGCTATGATAGACGAGCTGGTATAACTCTTCACTCAATGCAGTAAGTTACACACCTATATAAGCTGTTCAGGTTAATAAGATTGCTGACCTTGAGAACAGATCTTGTCAAATCAATGTTAGAGTTTTTGAGGTACCCTCTAGCATACATGGCCAGGATCTGAGATCTCATTTTGAATATTTGCTTGCTAAAGTGATTTGTGTTCCTCTGTTTTTGTCAGCTTTATAGTTTACATTGAATGATGTTGTCTATTAAAAAGACCTCTCCATGTGTGGCTTCACAAAAATGCTTCTATAACCTGCCATTTTAGTGGTGGAAAAGTACAGTGGGAAAACAGTGTGAAAACATCATTGCAGGATAGGCAAGAGGCTGTCAACTTTTTGCACAAAGTTAAAGCACAGTTAACTCTTGTAGAAGAAGATGAGGGGGCTGGTTGCTGGTCTGAAAGGGGGGGCAGAGTGGGAGTTTGTGCGGAAGAATGACAGCAACCTTATTCCCCTGCAAAATCATTTCAAAATAAATCTAAGCTTCCAAGAGGAGCTTCTCAGGGGGTAATGTAATCCCTGGAGAATTGCCAGACATCCATTCTTAAGGAGAAAAATGCTGTAGATTGTATGCACCTAATGTGGATAATCCAAAGTTCTTTGAAGATTTTTTTCGAAATTTATGGCAAGACTCTGCTAGTAGCAATACTTTTAGTCTACTTACTGTAGAATTTAATATTGTGCTAAATGAGCAGTTGGATCATTTATATTCAGCTAAAGAATAATATCTCAAGAGTCAGCAAATACTCCAACAGATAGGCTGGGTGGATATTTTATTTATTTATTTTATTTTATTTTATTTTATTTTATATTTGTTGACCGGGATAGTTCAACTGGATACATGTCCATTTTCAGCAGAGGCCCGGGGAGAAAAAGTCCAAGATAATAATACACATTGAACATTTAGTAAATGCTAGTTTCAAGCAGATTATAGTCATAAGCAATACCAGCATTTAGTACATATAGCAGTAACTTATTATAAAACACTTTATAAAACATAACATTATTTTCAAAGATATATATACATAACATTACATTCAGGTTTAAGACACATTGAGCAGCAGTTATACAATTGACCCTTCCTGAAATGGTGTGGTAGAAAAAAGTTAGAAGTAGTTGAAGGTAAGGCACCTAAGAAATAGTGAGGTCTCTAGTCGGGGTTAGTGCAAGGACATAACCAATGGGTTTTGAAGTATTTCTTGAGTTTGTTTTTGAATTGAGTTAGTGAGGGTTCTAAGGTCAGGTCAGCTGGGAGTCTGTTCCATGTTTTTCTAACAGAGTTGGCAAACAGAGAGTCCCCAGCTGAGTACTTGGATTTGTATGTTTGAACTAGGAGTCTAGTGGATGATCGCAGTGACTAGGTGCTGGTGTAGGGGCGGATAACATTTTTTAGTGCTGGTGTATTTTCTGGTTGATAAAGGACTTTATGTACCACTATTAGCTGGTTGAACTGCAGTAGGCTAGGCAGTTCAAGCCATCCTAGGTGATTTAGGTTGTGACAGTGGTGTGTCTGGTAGGCTGTGCAAGTAGCAAATCTGGCAATGTGGTTATAGCAGGATGATAGTTTATTAAGATCTGTTTTGTTTAAGTTGGAGAATAGAGGTGAGGCGTAGAGAAGAGTTTATAGTAGGTGGGAATGGGCAATTGCAGTTCTAGCAAGTGGGGTAAGGAAAGGTTTGATTCTGTAAAGAGAGACAAGTTTTTTATTAATCGTTTTGATAGTTTGATTGATATGCGCATCAAACATCAGGTTGTTATCAACTATGACTACTACCTAGTAGTTTAGTTTGGGCTTCTGGTGAGATGATACTGACATTCTTAGCGATTATTTTGAAGGTTGGCAGGGGGGTCCTGCATGTGGTGGAGAAGAGGAGCATCTTAGTTTTGTCAGGGTTTAGGATTAGATGTTGATTGGAGAGCCATTTTTCCACTGTATTGAAGGTATTTTGGGTTAATGCAAATAAAGTAGGTGGTGAGGTGTCAGAACAAATCAAGGTGGAGTCATCTGCATATTGAATGCAGGTAGCATCTGGGATGACTGAACAAAGGTCGTTGATAAAGATGGACAAAAGAAGGGGTCCTAGTATTGAGCCCTGGGGGACTCCTAATGTGATGGGTAGGTGAGATGATAGCTTGTCCTGCCATAGGACTGCCTTTTGCCTGACCTGCAGTTAGGATTGAAACCATTGGAGTACATGGTTGTTTAAGGAGAAGGCCTTCAAGGTATTTATAAACATTTTGTGGTCAACAATGTCAAAAGCCATGGATAGATCTAGAAAGAGTGCTGAGGATAGTTTGCTATTATTGCTGTTGTGGTTAATGACGTTAGAGAAAGAGAGGAGGGCAGAAGTATTACTGTGGTGTTGTTGATGCCATGCTGAAAGTTGCACAACAGCTTGTTCTGTGTGAGGTAGTGCATGAGCTGTACGTGTACACACTTCTCCATAATTTTAGCTAGAGGTGACAGAATAGCTATGAATCTAAAGTTTGACAGTTCAGTGGAACTGCCTCCTTTATGGAGAGGTATGACATCAGAGATTTTCCATATAGTTAGTACAGTAGCATCAGATATAGCTCTGTTGATCAAGATTGAGATGGGGTATGGTATGGTATCAGCAGCCTTTTGCAGATAGTCTGCTGGGAGGAGGTCGGTAGCCAGGGTGGTGGGTCTTAGTTTCTTAAGTAGGGCATGAATAAGTTGAGTAGGAACAGGTTGTAAGGTAAAGTATGTTTGGGTACTGGGTGTGGCTGCATTAGAATTAGAGCCATTAGGAGAGCATTGGCTGGCTAGAGACTGGATAGTCTCTGTGAAGAAGCTGTTGAAGTTATTAACAATGTCTACTGGGGATTTTTGTTGGGAAGCTGAAGGGGGTGGAGTGGCGGTTTGACCTGGGTGGAGTAGTTTGTTTATTCCTGCCCAGAATTTTTGAGGCTTGTTTTGGCGTTTTTGCCATAGATGGTAGTAGTAGTTCTTTTTGTCTAAGGTTATGGATTTTTTGGTGTCATTCCTTAGCTCTCTGAATCTTAGTTGATCAAGTGGGGGTTTTGTTTTGCGATAGGTGGCTCATGCTTTGTTTCTATGTGAAATTTTGGTTTGGGTATCTTTAGAAAGCTATGGTGCAATATTAACTTTGGTTGTAATAGAGCAGCTGGTAGCATGGGAGTTAAGAATAGCAAATAATTTGGTGTTAAAGTATGCTACTGCTTCATCTAGAGGGAGACTTTTTAGTACTGACCAGTTGCATGCCTTAAGTTCATTCTGAAACTTGGTGAGATATGAGGAACAATTTCCACCCAATGAAAAAGACACTTTATATTTTTTAGAAATCTCACTCAACAAGGGAGCAGAATAGATGTTTTCCTTATTCCAGAATGTCTCAAAGAGAGAGGATGCTCAGCTACTATTTTAGAAAGGAACTGGTCAGATCATGCCCCATTCACTTTGGAAATATTACCCGAGGATCCATCTTTTAAAATTAGGAACTGGAGATGGGCACATTTCCATTGACACTCTTATATGGATAAATTAACTTTACAAGTTGTAGTTTCTGATGTGCGGCATTGGAATATTTCTCATAATTCAAATTGCAATTCAATATGGTAGAGGGGCTTTAAGGCAGATATTAGAGGTAATAAAATGGAAACTGAGTGAATAAAGAAAAAGGCTACAGAGGCTATTATTCTCCAAAAACTGAGGATACTCCAGCAAAGTTAACATAATTTAACACAAAATAATAACAGTCCAGCCATGTCCAAAGAAATTAAGCTGCTAGAAACTAAAAAAACTGAGGCTGAGCTGCTGAGAAAAGGTCAGTTTTTGTGGTTGCATATGGAGGATTCCAACTGCATTTCCTGTTTTTTAAACAAAACTTCACCTTAGCAGTTATAGCTTAAAAATGATGAAGATATTATAATCACAGATAATAAGCAGATTAGAGAAGGATTTTACTCTTAGTTATTCAGCTTTATACAGTCCACAAAGTAATACTTTTGGTTTGGGCTGGGGTGGTGAGCAGAAAAAAACATGGCAAGTATTAAAGCTAGAGTGACATATTTTGAATTGTTCTGAAATTGTTTTAGTTGTTGCTAGATTCAAATATATTAAAGCTAGAGACCAGTTAATCCAGATTTTACTGGACATATTTAACTGAGATGACTTCCCTTATTTAAAAGATATTGACTATGACCAGGCTATTGTAACAGTAACACCTTAGCTGAAACAAGGTATTCTTAACTAGAGTTACTTCAGACCAATATCATTAACTAATGCAGATAAAAAAGTTTTTTTTTGCTAAGATCTTGGCAACTTGACTGGGACCTTTGCTACAACTATAATTCAGACAGGGCAAAATGATTTCAATAAAGGGAGGGATATGTCTGATAATTGGGTGAGGTTGCTTAGTTTTCTTAGTAGGTGTGATAAGAGAGGGGGTATGTCAGTTATTGTACTATTTGGTATAAAAAAACCTTTAATTATGTGGAATGGGAAATTTTGTTCCAAGTTCAACATCAATAAGATTGTGGTCCATAGTTTATCAAATGGAACCATTGGCTGAGTTTCAACCCTTCCTTTAGAGTTTTGATTAATGGTGGACTTTCTGATCCTGGCAGTATTAGAAGTGTAACCACACAGGGTTGCATGGTATTCCCAGCTTTCTTCCTGTTAGTTATATAGGAATTAGTGTATGAGATAAGACATATACTAGACATTCAGTGTAATTCAGATGGTTCGACTAATGTCTTTATCATATTTGCAGATGACTGTTTTTTATAGAGTTTCAATCTCCAAGCAGTATTAAGAAATGGACTAAATGTTTTCCACACCTTTAGTGAAGCTTTAGGATTGCAGTTCAATTTGAAGAAATCAACTATTTAAATAGAGAAGGCTACACAGGAGGGTACATGATGCTCATCTATACCAGCTATGAGTTAAGCTTCTTACTTGAGTCTTAAACTGCAATTTTTTTTGTTAGATACAATTGTCTTTAATGATCAGGAGAAGTCTCTTACCAAAGCTAGATAATTTTCATTCATTACTAGTTAAGACAAGAGCAGTCCAGACAATAATTCTTCCACATGTTTTTTGTCTGATTAGGAATATCACCCTTTCAAGTAAACAGCCTTACCTAGAACTTATCCAGTCTTTAACTGATGTTGGTATATTGGGTGGGAATGAAAGGAAAAGACTGCCAAAGGTACTCTCTTATATCCCTTATTTTTTGTGTTTTAGGAATTCCACATCTAGTGAATTACTCCTTTGCCTTTCAGCTGGCTCTTGTCAGCTGCCATTCTAAAGAAAGACTTATAAAAGACATGGCTTTGTTTTATTCCTATCACAGTTATAGTGTTTTTTAGTTCTTGGGGGGGCAGAGCAAGTGATGCTAACAGACATCACTCTTGGTAATTTAGTATGAGATTGAGGAACACATGATTTAATCTGGTGCCACCTAGAAGTTATTACATCTATTGTACTCAAGGGTAGGGTCATGTCGACAGATAGGGGGATAATATGCTGGTCTAGTGTTTTGAACTACCAGACTGAAATGGATTGGAAAAGCTTTCAAACTCTAATTACAGAAACAGGTCTACCTTATTCTGAGGGGTTTACATACTGACAATCTAAAAAGATCTAGGCTGAGAAAATTTGTCCTCAGGCTTTAAAAGTTAAGACTTTTCCATAGGCTAAGTGGGAAAAGATTGCACATAGCAGGGATAATTTATAAAGATCTATGGAAAGTGAAAGCTGTGGTCCTGAAATAGCTAATAGCAACCAGGTGGAACCATTATGAGCATGTTGCCTTTTCCCTGATGCAAACAGACTCAGCTTGTGGGGTGCTATTGAAATGGAAGAAATAGCCTAACTACCACAATCAACAATTAAGGATTTTATCTAGATGATGTTTAAGTCCATGTAGAGAGACAAAGGTAGGAATTATAAAGGTCTCTATTTGATTTGTTGGAGATGTGTTTGTGTGTATGTGTGTGTGTGTGTGTGTGTGTGTGTGTGTGTGTGTGTGTGTGTGTGTGTGTGTGTATGTGTGTGTGCGTGTGTGTATGTGTGTGTGTGTGTGTGTGTGTGTGTGTGTGTGTGTGTGTGTGTGTGTGTGTGTGTGTGGGGGGGGGGGGTAATGTACGTTATATTCATATATTTTGGAGTTGTTCCAAAGTTCAAGCCTATTGGAAGTGTGTTACACATAGGTTAACTGTGATTGTTGAAGTTTCTATTAGTTTAGATTAGAAATTTAGGATTTTAGGTTTATCCTCAAGTGCCAGTCCTCCCATAACTCAAGATCTGGAAGACTACAGAGTTTTAATGAGTTTTAGCTACAGTAGTTAAACTTTTGTGTGCTAAGAATCTAAGAATTGGAATTCACAGACTATTCTGTCAGTGAACCATTTTCATAATTTTCTAAGGCAATATGTAGGCAATATACTTTATTTTTTTAAACATGAGGGCATATCTGATCATAGGCCTTCTCACTGGGCTAAACCAAGAGCCAGTTATATGCATAGTTTTTAAATGTCCCCTTTTTTGTTTTTATATATAAATATATATATATATATATATATATATATATATATATATATATATATATACACACACACACACACACACACACACACACACACACACACTATATTTAGATAACTTAACGTGTGCACTTGACCTAGGAATAGGGTATTGTTGAGTCTTTGCCTTTAGTGTATATAGTTATCTGGTTTAGTGTGTTCTGCTTTATATTTTACATATTCTGAATCTTATTTATGACTTTAAGACAGAATGTTTTATTATTTGACATGTTCATGATTATTTTTTTTCTGTTTTCTTTTAAAAGCAAATCGTTTAAAATTGATATTATGTTTTTTATGTTTGCACTGTAAAATGAAACAGAATTTTAACCACGTGATAATCATTCTTTTGAGATGTACAATTTTTCTTGTGATACATATTCTATATGTTGCTTTATTTATCTTATGATATGTTGATATCTATGATCGGTGCTTTTATTGTTGTTTTTGCACTTAATATTTTATTGGATGTTAGCACACATTGCAGTAAAACAAGCTCACATTGTAATAACTTAGAGCAATTCAAATTTGTTATAATAATGCTATAGAATGAAACAACTAATTATAAATAGAAATAGTGCAACATCTAAACAGTTAAAACTGTGCACACTATATACACTGCATGCCTGCAACACAGAAAAAAAAAAGAACTAAAAATCTAACTTCATCATTTACAATGTAAAAACATCTGTAAAAAAAACTCGACTAGCTGAGTTTTTATTTTTCTGAAGAGATGGTTTTGTCACTAAGGTCAAATTTCTCCAACAATTATAAACATTTTGCCCAACAGCTTACCTTCATCGCTTTTTCTCTTCTAATTTTAGTTACTTGAATTTCTTTAATTACTATTGTTTAAGAAGTTGAAGAAATCATTTGAATTGCACCCTTTTATCTTGTTTCCTCTTGTTAGTAATGACATTTTTCCTCAAGTGACAGAATGAGTAGAGAATTTGTAATTGCTCAGCTTTTAAACATTTTAGAACAAGAGCATCAAATAATACAAGTTAATTTTGAAATGGGAGTTTAGGTATGTTCTTTTTAAAAGTGTTATTAATTATTATAAGCTTCTGTTGTACATAAATTCTTATTTGCCAGCAATACCTCCTGGAGTCTTGGCTCTGCTCTTGTTCCATACCAAGACATGTATTTAGTCATCTTGTCTTAAGTCTAATTCAGAAATTAAACTAACTACATATTTACAACTTTGGTTGTACAAACAGTTAAACCAACCTATGAAATTTATGCTGCCCTCCCAATAAGTTAATCTATATTCAATAGTTCCTTCTGTTAAACCCTTTGAAATATAAACAAATGTATATAATACCAGACTAGTTCTTCAATTTAGGATAATTATAGATAAAGTTCTTGAAATGTTTCAAGATGCAGTTTACATAAGCCAGTCTAGTTAATCCATAATTGCTGCAGGTGAGGCTGAAATTTAAAGACCCACTCTGTGGATGCTTGGTCAATAATCACCTCCACCACAAGTTCCAGCTCCGATTCAGACATATCAATCAACCAGGCAGGGCTTCCTGCCAGGGATGTGCAGGACCCCCCTGATAAGGAAGTCCCAATCCACTCAACCACCTCTGCTGCAGCCGCAGCTGGTTCAGCAGCAATATATCCCAACTGTCCAGATTTTCACAGAATGTCCAGATTTTTGCCTCCTATTTTTTATGTCTCTCATAAATTTTTTTTTTTCTGGAAATGTATTCAGGATTACAGTTGATAAATAATGACAGACATTTGAGCTTCAGACTTCAAATCCTTCAGAAAATGAATACCAAAGCAACAGCTGTTATTCCATTAACTTTCTAAATTTATAAGAACAATATTTAAAAATTGTCCTTACGTTTGGGCCTTTGCCCCCCCCCCCACCAATTATTTTTGGCTTTGTTCACATTTTGTGTGCTAGGAGGTTAAGAGGTATGGTGATGGGTGATGTGCAGTTTGGTGGCACCATCATGACTTGCACAAAAATGACATAAAGGAAAGGGAGCTACTGCTAAGGATTTTCCACAGAGGTCACACAAAATATATTAGTGCAAGTAAGGAGATGAGAATCCTATGCAACATGTCATGCTGAAAGTCTTTCCTGCCAACTACAGCAGTCAACAACATTCTCCTCTCCCTTTGCCCATGCAGAAAGACAAAAGGGTAGAGCGACCATCAGATACAAATATGAGTGATGTGCAGACAACGGTGCAAAGGTATAGCTATGCTTTATGAGCAATACAGCAGAAACCTGAGACAGTACCTAGGAAATAAGCTACACTATCACACATACCTGTACTGAAGCATATGCTTTATGATGGGGCTCATAACTTGTGAAGTTAGTTGCACATTAGTGTATGTATAATCAAGTACAAGCATGGGATGGTGCCTACTGGCCAAGACATAAGCTGGATTCTATGTGTGATGTGGCAGAAGTGTGAAATATTGGCTACAACTGTACATTTGCACAGAGAGGTGCTCTGATCCACAAAAACACAGTTGCACAGCACTAGCAACCAACAGCAGCACCCAGGGCATACATAGAGATATTCACATCTGCCAGACTTATCTATCTGGGTATCTGTCAGGGAAACAAGACTTCATTAGGAACAGTGATCTAAATGGCAGAACCCAGTTCAAAGCAATAATATGAACTATAGTAGAAATGGAAACTATTTACAATACCATATCGGTGTTCCTCCTTTATCTTGGTCTTCCATACTGAGAGATGCCACAAGTCATCATACCAGTGTCTACATTGCTTACTGATTCAGGTAATGTAGTAGTCCTAGTTAGCAATTCTGCAATGTCACACTAACATTCAGCTTAGTCCTGTTAGAAGGAAGATTCATATGCACAGCAATGTCAGATATGTGTCAGTGACATGATAACAGTTAGGTTGCATAGCAGTATACAGGTCAGCAACATGAGGGGGTCACTTCCCAGTTCAAGCCTTACAGATGATGAGGAATTTTAGCATCTCCGCATGAAGATGATGATGATGTATGAGTTTAATATCTGGAGGCATTTACACAGGTGAGATTTGTATAACCCCAGAACATATTTCACAGGGAGATCAACCAGGATAATATGCATGCCACAGTTGCTGTATAGCAACATTGTACTTGCAGACTATTGGTAGAACACTGATACCAGTGCAGATGTTTACCATAGATACATCATGCACAGAAGAATGCCATCACAGCTATATGTATGTTTTATGCATGCATGTTTCCACACACAATTTGAATGCATACCACAGAGTCTCACATGTTATAAAGGTAGTCATAGTTGTGTGTTATACCATCTTACATTGGCAGCAAAAAAGCTGTGATAGTATATCAGGGTGAGGTTAGCAATTACACACACACACACACACACACACACACACACACACACACACACACACACACACACACACACACACACACATGTGTGTGTGCACACGCATGCCTGTGCACACATTGAGTCACAGTCCTAGTACAAATTGGCACTATCTACCTTCCTCCTAGGTGGTCCTATACCAATTATGTAGGATGCAATTGTGTCATCACCTAAAATGACCTAGAGGCACACACCAACCTTGTAAAGGGGAAAGTTTCCATGCCTTAGAATACCATCACTGGTCCCCATGTCACTGTAACACCAAACAAGTGCACTGCACTCATTGTGGGTATACTCACCATCTAACAGCCTTACAGGACTTCCCAGCACAACCTAGTGTCTAATCCAGACTCTAATATGAATATAGTGCTTGGAATCAGTTGACTGATTTGCAGGCCTATAATCTAAACACATTCTGCATTTACCCATACCAGCATGGAGATAACAGGGTGTGCTGCATGGCTTCTATGAATGTCAATGTCTCCATGAGACAGTGAAGTTCATTTCGATGGTTTGATTGGTCTCACAAGTTCTATTGAAGCAAGATGACATCATGTCCACCTGCATGCTGAGAATAGCAAGTGCTGCAATTAGTGCCTTATCTGGTTGCCTAGAGAAGTGAGTGCAAAGAGCACAGTTTGTATGTGAGACTTTAAGGGTGTCACATTATGCCACTTAAATCATGTATAACCATGGCATTGAGTGTTCAGTGACAGGACACCTCAGTGCAGATCCTCTACTAACTGCATTTCAAATGTACCACCTTATCAGTGTGTTTAAGAGCTCATTGCTCTTTAACACTAGCTGTTTCAATGAATCACGATCAAGCTATTTGTGTTTAATTTGAGTGCAGTAATGTGCTACACATTGTATGTCTAGACTATGACTACTGACCAAGATGTTTATAAATGTCTGGATGAAATCAGAAATATATACCGGGTCTAGCACCCATGTCTCAAATGGACAGAAATAGTCTGTAAATATTTCCTTAACTTACATATACCCTTTAAAATAACTTCTAAGTAACATACTCTTAAAGATACAATTGTGATGCTTCGATAGGCTTATAAAGACCCCAGTGGTCATTAGCCTAGTATACACCTATGAACCTACAAAGCTATAAAGGTAGTAAAATTTGTAACAATGAGGAAACATGAAAAACAGTAAATATACATGTTGGTAGTAGAAAATATTCTTAAACAAGGGTGTATTAACACTGGCTAAGAGAAGGGTGTCATTAGAGATGTAAGGTGAAAAACACAATGAAGCTGGAAGATAAATTGGTATGATGATCATGCACGATTAAGGTATAATTACAGCTCACGAAAGGATGGGTAAGTTAATAGAAACTTCTACAGCAGTCATGCACGTGGGTGATTTTATTTGCTCTATTCAGAATTCAGTCTGTTTTTTTTTTTTAAATGTTAGAACCACTGCCTCTTCACTACAATTCATGAATAAATTTAGCAAAGAGCTAATATGTATATAAATAACACTTCTTTGTTCTCTTCACATACTGACCATCATTTACACAACTATGAAAGCATGATCAACACGAATATTAAGTTACCATCTAAAAAAGTTCAGGGTGATTACACATTGAATAATGCAATCTTGTCTGACCACCACATTGAGAATATCAGTAGATCTACAATCATGGAAGCAATAAGGACAATTTTTTTTAGGGAAAACACCAGTACCTTGGAGGATGAGAATGACCAAGGTACCAAGGTACCCATATACACACACACACACACACACACACACACACACACACACACACACACACACACACACACACACACACACACACACACACACACACACACACACACACACACACATCTCTCTCTGTCTCTCTCTCTCTCTATATATATATATATATATGTATATATTTATGGATCTACTTCAGTAGATCGAACTTTTACAAGCTCGAACCAAATATGGCAGAGACCATATGTTCGATCTCGTAAAAGTTTGAACACTGAAGTAAAAACAAAATTACAAAACACAAAACTAAAGGTCTGTAGCATGGGGGCTATGCCCCCTGTACCCCCTTCACCCCCTTACTTAAATATACCAACTTTAAGATCGCACTACATTGCCGAAATGGGAAATCTTCCCTTTCCGCACTGTAAGGAGATCTCCATTCAGTCCAAATGATCTTTTACAAGTTCGAACATATGGTCTTTGCCATATGTGGTACAAACTTGTAAATGTTCGATCTACTGAAGGGGACCCATATATATATATATATATATATATATATATATATATATATGGGTCTACTTTACATGGTCGACTCTTCAGAAAGTCGACTTTCATATGGCCAAGACCACATGATCGACTTTCGAAAAGCCGACCATGTAAAATAAACAAATACACACCAAACACTTACCTTCACCCCTCCCAAACCCCCCCTAACTTAAATATACCAACTCTGAGATCGCACTACAGTGAAGAAGAGGAAATTTTCCCATTCCTCACTGTACGGAGATCGCTGTTCCCCATGGTCAGCTTTTCAAAAGTCGATCATATGGTCTCGGCCATATGAAAGTTGACTTTCTGAAAAGTCGACCATGTGAAGGGGACCCATATATATATATATATATATATATATATATATATATATATATATATATATATATATATATATATATATATATATATATATATATATGGGTCTAATTCTGATTGTTGAAAGCTCACATTCTCAACAACTAGAAGCTTGAACCCATTGAAGGGAAAGTGCACTAAATCGAAAGTGCACTTTCACAAAAGCCGGTTCTTCGAAGGGCATTACAGTGGGGATAAGGAAATATATCCTTTTCTCCACTGTAGTGCGATGTCGGAGTTAGTATATTTAAGTAGGGGGGTGCAGGGGGGCTTGCCCCCTGCAAAACATTGTTTATAGCAGGTTTTCATTTTGTTTTTTTGCTGGTTCGGAGAACCGGCTTTTACGAAAGTGCACATTTGATCTAGTGCACTTTCGCTTTAATGGGTCTCGATGTTGCTTGTTCAAGATAGTCAAATTTCAATCAAGCAACATAGACCCATATATATATATATATATATATATATATATATATATATATATGGATCCATATGAGTTTAATAAAAGAAATTACCCGAGACCAGATCAATGACACCACATCGCCAACAAATCAGATATCCGACAATGGTAAGTATAAGGACCATGAAATTGCATGTATTCCCATTTCCGCAAAAAAACAAAAAGAAACATGTATCTAGCAGGTTGGCAATCCCCCTTGTACCCCCCATGTGAGGGGCTGCACACCCTACCCACCTATTTACATATACCAACTCTGAGATCACACCACATTGCGGAAACAGGTATACATCCCATTCTGTACTACTTGTACTTACCATTGTCGGAGATCTGATCTGTCGGCGATGTGGTCTCATTACTCTGGGTGTCGGTCAAGTGTTCTTTCATTGAACTGTTGGTTCCCATATTTATATATATATATATATATATATATATATATATATATATATATATATATATATATATATTTATACACATTTATACATAGATAAAGATATAGATATATGCATATACAAATGCTTGGGGTTAAAGGCACTAAAGAAGACAAAATTACTTAGTCTTGCTCTAAAATTAATCCAACGAATACATCAGAATAAACTGAAGGGAGTGACATTTTAATGTGAGGGATTCCATGCTCAAACTACAAAAAGGAATGTGTGTTGCTTAAATAGGAATTTAATCATTATAAGTCCTATATCAGGGTTATGATTAATAGACATCCCTGACATGATTCCAAGACTGTTTCAGGAAAAGTCTTGTTATGAATTGATTTTGATTCATGCTGGGACTAAAGACCTTAGGTACACAGCACTCAATAATATGGAAAATTCCATCCAGGAAAATTACAGAATTTTAGAGGAATCTTATACTAGTTTAACACTAAGTGAAATTATACCATTTATACTGTAAAAGATTACTTATTCACCAATGCATACATTGACAATTGTTGGTTAAGACAACTCTGCACTGTCTATAATAGCACACCTATTTAGTTCCGGGAAGACTTCAGATATGACATTCATATGTACTCCATTGATGGACTACATCTTAGTCAATCCGGGGATTTTGTTGTTACAGAGAAAATTACAGAACACCTAAATGCTTTTTTTTTGTTGAAGAACCTTATCGCAGCATGGCAACACATTACAGACTCAATTCAATTTTTTCAAGATTTTACTGTAATCTAGAGTCTAGGTAATAGGTTTAATGAATTAATTGATATTATCACTGAAAGCAATTACATACTTAGTGCAATTGTGAAATCTTGGAATACAAATTCCCAAATTTACTAAGTATGGATGCCTTAGAAAGAATTCAAGGGTCGGGTGCATAACATTGTGGATTCATGACAAAATTCCATTTTCATTAGTAAACCCAATTGAGGAGATGTAATGCATACTGGCACAAATGTATAACCCATTTCAAGTAAACACCTCATTACTGTACTCTGTTATTGTAGTCCAACTATGGAAACATCTATTCATTGGCAATTCCTCTCTTACATAAACTATAACTTAATAATGAGAGATGTTTTGCTAATGGCACATTTTAAATTATCCAGGTTTATCATGGACTAACTAAAAAAGACTTTTGGCTTTTCCCGGTTAGGGGTCGCCACAGTGTAACTCCTGACAGCTAATCATTGGCAGTGGATTTTATTGTGTTGAGTTGCCAGCCCGACACCCAACCTTCAAAGAAGGCACACCCATTCATGCATGCACCTACCTGCATGTCTTTAAACGTCATATGACCGTGGGGAAGACATGCAGACTCCATACAGAAGGTGTTCCAGCCAAGAATCGAACAAAGAATTTCTTGCTGTGAGGCGACAATGCTAACCGCTGCACCACCACGGCCTATATCATGGACTAACTACTTCATAAAAAACAAATATGAGAGGAATTCATTGATATTATTCTTCACTGGGGAATGACCCAATTTGTCATGGACTGCATTAAGGGAAACCATATTCCTGATTTGCTTTCTTTCCTGAAAACTGTAATTTAATTCATAATTTAATTGTAGAACCACATCTGGGTCATTCTGATCACAGATGTTTCAGCTAAAAATAAGCAATACCGTAAAAAGAAAAGATAAAAAATTAACCATGATGCAATTAACTATGGGAATTTAATTGAATGGGAATTTAATTGAATCAATACAGGTAACTGACTGGGGACTTTGTCAAAATATGAATCAGATTATGGTTTCAATGTATTACATGATTTATTATTTGACAGTGTTGAATCGACAATATCTTACAATATTACTGCACAAAAATACTTATTTCCAACTTGGTAGAATTAAGACCTCAGCAAAGTATACAAGAAGATATATATATATATATATATATATATATATATATATATATATATATATATACACACACACACACACACACACACACACACACATATATATATATATATATATATATATATATATACATACATATATGTATATATATATATCTATAAGTTTCCTACAACAGCAAATGAAAGAATAGTTAATAACATCAATAGACTATTAAGAAGGATAATTAGATTTGAGAAAATAAACATTGAAAACAAGTTTACTGAGGTTTACTGAGAACTCTAACAATACAAAATTCTACAAATATATTAATAGTATAAAAACTCTTAATAGTGAACTTAATAAAATCCAACAGTATAATAATTTATGATTCTTTGAAAAAAGCAAACCTTTTTCATTATTATGCAACAATGTTTAATAAGGACTCGAACTCGAATAAATGTTCTATAAGTGTCCCAATCTATGAAGCAACAATTTACCCCACTATTACTATTGAAAGGATGAAAAGAGCTACAGGTAATAGAAAGAACTCAGCATCTATGGGCATGGACATGATTTCCACTAAACATTTGGATAGTTAAAAACTGCTAATTTTTACCAAATTACTATAAATGGGCAATGACACAAGTCCATGGAAAATTTTCACATTATCACCCGTATATAAAAAGGACAATAAAAATAATGTTGCTAACTAAAGACCTACAAGCCTTACCTCCATTATGGTTAAATGTTTCAAAAATACATTCTGGAGATATTGGGAAATTATAGTACTAACATTACTATACTAGATATTCACCAACATGGCTTTGTTAGAGGCAGATTGACTTTGACAAGTCTAGTACGTTTTTATGATCAGATATTAGGACATTTGACTCAGGACTTCCATGTGGTATGATCTACTTAGCTCTATCCAAGGCCTTTGATTCTCTTTCACATTATATTTCATGCAAATGACTCCAAACCACCAAGGTAAATGGTTTCCTAATAAAATGGATTATATCATGGTTATCAAGCAGGTAACAATATGTTATCATACTGGACAAAAGTGTTGACCCTCGCCATATTTATTTGGGAGCACCACAAGGTCCTGTACTTGGATCACTGTTATTTAATATTGCATAGTACACTGTTCCTAAATCCACATCATATTGGATAACCAAATATACAAAGGACTGCAAGACAGGCTTTTTTGCATACCTTGAAACATATATTGAAGACAAAACTTTTATATGAGACAGATTGGAGACTGGGTACATAATATAAAAATTTGAGCACCCAGAACTGAGAAATGTCCTACATCACTTTATAAAACTTACATCAGATCAGTTTAGAGTATGACAGTACTTTTTACATTCGCAGCACAGTCCATTTGAAAAAAAAAATAGAAACAGTTCAATGAAAAATTACCAAGAAGATTCTGTCAGCTCATAACCTTGGTTATAATGTAAGGTGCACATTCCTAAAGTTATATACAGTTGAATACCATTGTGTTCAAGGCAAATTTATATTTGCATATAATGTCTCATGACTCAATTTTCAAGGCTTTTTTTAAGTTAAACATTTATTATTGCAATGTTGAATGCAGTTATAATGATGTGAAATTTGACTTATATGTAATGAGGACTAACCCAAACAATGGTGATATTAAAGAATAGACTTTCAACAGAAATAAGAAGTAGTAAGAATCTTAAATCATTTGAAATTCATTTGGACACGTTGATGGGAAAATAGTGTATGACCCTGATATCCTGGATCAGTGTTCCTTGATGGCAATATGGCCTGAATGCTGCTACATAAGAGGCAGCTGACCTTTAACCTTTTCTTAATTATAACTCTGTTAGTAATGTAACAGTTTGGAGATCATCACCAAATTCTCAGGGTGTCATATTTTTATGGAGTATATGTTTTGTTTATTGATTGTGGGCTATCTTTCCAGTGTAACAAGAAAGTACAGATTTAATGAGGTCACTACTTTTTATGTAGTAATTTGGCAGCAGATCTGATGTATATACATTTGATTTCATTATCTGAGATTATCCAACTAAGTTTGCTTATTGCATCACAACACTATATTCTAGATAGATGGTCAACAGTGAATGTAATTGTTCTCTAGTATGCTGATAATGGCTTATAAAAGAGTAATTTAAGGATTAGAAAACTAGATATCACACACAGATATACAGATATAAATCTTTCTGGTCATGCATATATCTTTAGTTTTGTATATTGTATCCATATTTTGTTAATGTCCTTGAAATTAATAGATACAGGCTAATGAAGGCATACATTGTTTATGGTGACTCCTAGATATTTCCAATGTGTAACTGTTTGTAAACTGACATTTTTGTCTTTTGGGTTAACAACAGTAGGAACCAAAATAGTTGTAACTTGGGGATGTTTTCCAAATAGCAATGATTCAGAATATTTTTCATCATTTACTGTTTACTTTGTTGAAGAAAAGCCCACATATTTTGAGGATCAGTGGAGTACTGCCATTTTCCCATAGGTCATTGAAAAAAAAAAAAAGACCGAGAATAGAAGATGTGGTAACTCATTTTTATAATGATTCCACCCTTGAATTGCCCATTATCAGACACTGCATTGAGTCACTTTATTCCTTGCTGTCTCCAGTTAAAGTAGTCAGACCAGGTTTTGTAAAAAACAAAAAATAAATAAATAAATACACATAAAAATTAAATACATAAATAAAATAAGTAAATAAATCTATCTTAGTCCTATTTTGGGGGCAGAATATTTACATATTACCTCAAAGGAAATATAGATCTTGTCCCTTGATCATATGTGAACTGTTATCAGTGATGAATCTATGACCATCAGAGCCCCACCAAGATTTTTATAATCCAGCTGAAACATGTATGTGTTTACTGAACTTTAACTATATATTTTTCATATCTGTTAACATTTCCAACACAGTGTTATGGCATAACTGGCTGTGCATAAATTTTTATTGAGCATTTTGTTAAAAAGTTTGGTGCAGTCATACATTTGTCTTCAGGGTACTACAAAAAAGAATACATAACCCAAGAAGAGGAGACAATTTTAATGACCTAGAGAGTCTAGAGTTACATTGGATTTTCAAGATCAGAGCACAAAAATATCCAGGCCTTAATAGCTATATTAGCATTAGGTCACACTTGAAGAAATGGAAATATTATTGACCGCTTTTTATGTTTAGCTACATAGATATATGTTCTGCTATTATATGTATGATTTTATAACAAGGCATACATAGTCGTTTAATTAATATTCAGCTTCACTTGTCATTCCTTATATTCATTTTACTTTAACACATATATATGTCTTTATTATCTAGTAATAATGTATATACACATTTTTTATACATACTCTATACACATTGACATATATGTGAACACATATGTTGAGGTTATGATGGGTGCCACCACCCCCATCCATTCTATTTCTTAATTATCTACCCATCATGCAGGTTCTTTATGAGAAATAGAGCTTAGTTCCTTACATTTAACATTTGGATTAATAAGATGATTAATTTTATGAATTATGTGTATATAATAATTTATTTCTGTCTCTACATTTTTATTTTATCTTATATCATGAGTATTCAGAATGACCATCCATCTATAATATAATATGATATGATCTTAGGGAAGTTCAGAACAATATAATAGAATTGTCAACACCTATCTGTATGGTTCCAGATGCAGATACAACATATATTTATAATGATACTGTTATGTATATATATCTTGTTGATGCATCCCAGATATATTCATATATTGTCTATTTTTATATTTAGGCTTTTTTATATAGATAGGTTTTTTGCGCATGATTAAATCTGCACATGATCATTTGATATTTATTTATTTATTTATTTATTCAAGAAATTAATGTTTACTCCAAATTTTGGTATGAGCACTTATGCACTTTAGAAAGAAAAACATGATAAATATTCATTTTAAATTAATTATATATACAAGATATATTTTTTAAAAATATTTTAATTATACCATGCAGTTCAGTCCCCCTTTATTTATACATAAAATTCTTTATAAACATTCCATATTGGTGCTAGAATATTTTATTCGGTATGTGAGACAAGGTTTACAACAAGATTAGGGTTCTATTTTGACTATATTTTCTTTATATCGTATTATATTGTTTTATTGTTTCATTCATATATGGTTCTTGTAAGAGTTAAGAGAATGTCAATAAGAAATATCTATTTTTTCATAACAAAATGTATACAATAGCTGCTTTCATTTCAGTATTAAGCATCACAGCTTCATAACCTATGCGGCATAGCTTTAAATGATTTTTTGATGCTTTTAAAGTGAATGAATGATATAATTGAGTAATTATTCAATTGATCAATTAGTTAAGCTATACTGCTATCAGATATAAAAGACATGGGTTACTATACTGTTTTAAACTTGTCTGAAGAAGCGTGCATTGGCAGCACGCGAAAGCGCTTACTTTTTTGGATTTTATGTAATAAAGCTGTTACATCGTTCGTGGTGGTGGTCTACCTTCTTCTTTGATTTTGTTAAAAAGTTTGGTGCAGTAAAATGTTTCTTTGTTAAAACAATAATCCTTATTCTCTATTTATCTACTTAATGTTCACTTTAGTGTAGTTGAAACTCTTCACAAAGAATATGGAACAACCATACAATTAATAGGCTGCAGTTGAAATTATAATGCAAATTGTCAACAAACATACTTTCAGTAAGGTTATATTCTTCCATGTGGCATACTTCTTCAGAAACAAAGAACTAAGTCATTGTGCCCTTTCTTTGTGTTAATATCTGTACAAACAACTCTATAAAAATGGTTCTGCCAATGTATATGTCTTTTTCAAAAATCTACCATGCATTGTGTTTTTATGACTTCCTTTAATAAATTCATGCAGTCAAATCTATTTTGTAAAGTTAAGCATTCATATAAATGTCACAGTCCACATTGTGTGTATATTTTATTATGTCTGTGTGATTTTACTAGGAAAATCTTTGGTAAACAAGATAACGTCTTAATTACTGAAACAAAAATCTGACAGATAAAAAGAAAAAATATGCAGTAGGTGCTAACAAGAAATTTATTTTTGTAAACTTTGTCTTTAGGAAAACGTACTGGAGGTTTGACTTTGCTTTAGGTTAATATATTGTCACAGAAGATGGGATACTAGGAAGGCAATTCACAAAATAATATGCAACATGTATTTAAGTTGTGTTGCTTGGGTCTTTATTGAATACAATAACCACACTGATAAACCAAGACATAAGCATCCAGTTCCACAAGTCAACAAGCAGCATAATTTGACCTTCCAGGCACTGTGGGGTAAAGGTCATACCAAGCACAAAGGTTGCTTTCTTCTGACAGAGGAAGGAAGAAAAAAAGGTAACACATTTCATTGGTACCTTCCCTCTGGCAACTTTTAAGATCTTGGGGCCCTGGACGACTGCTGAAAAGATACCTGTCAGATAATAAGAGGTATTACTCTTGACCGAGAGACATAGACTTGCTTATTTATCATCAGGGTACTCATTAAAAAGAGGTCCCAAAGGAGAGGGAGAATGATGTATGCAGTTCATTAAAAAGTGATAAAAGGAATATGACAATGAACTTTTATTTAAGAAAATGCATAGTTTTAAAAAAGACATTAGTGAAATGTATGCTGAAATAACTTTACATTCAAATAGTCCTGGACTTTCCTTGCAGAGGAATTACGTTTTGCTTCCTATCACACAAAAAAAAAAAAAATGAATAAATACTATATTTCTAACTACAGCCTGGAAATAGTTATTTTTGCAATGAATCCTTCCCTTGTGATACTGCAGAAGTGAATGGCTAACCCTTCCTAGATTCACAGACAATAGTAAAGCAAAGGAGGGCATAAACACACACACATACACACACACACACACACACACACACACACACACACACACACACACACACACACACACACACACACTCAAACAAAAATGATGTGCTCACATACACAAACACACATACATATACACATACCTAAGCAGACGTGAACCCATATATGCAAATAAACATAAAACTCGCAGTCTAGGATTACTCAAGGACCTAAGGTAGGTTGTAGAAGTGCATGAGTGCTTTAATAGTATCACAAAACCTGAAACTCTGTTAAATGCATTCATTTTTCTCCTGTCATTTTTCTGCTTACTATTTAGTTGAATGTAGGCATTAGCACACACCTGTGTCAGGTTGGACATGTAGTAGAAATAATATAGCTCTCTATACTTACTGTTACATACCAGCTATGCTACCAAATCCTACTGTCACTGTGGAAATGTAGAGAAGCACTTGCCAATGAATTTTGTACTCTTTATTCCAATCTGTGGCCAAGTGATACTAGCACTTCTGTCATTCAAAGCATCTGATGCTCTGTCCTGCACATCAGTGCAGATTAGTAACTAACACATTCTTCAATGTAAGCATCCTTAACCTCACATAAATCCCTGTACTCTCATCTCCCTTTGCTCAGACTTTATTTCCAGTCATCTTTTTGTTTATTTTGAGTTGTCTATAACAGACTGATTAACCATTACCTGTCTATTGCACTAACTATTTAAGGTGAACTGAATGACTTGTATGGCAAGCTTTCTAACAGAATGATTCAGTCCAAGTAACTCTTGAGTTGTTTGTCAGAAAAAACTCCAAGTTGCTAAATTAAGGTTCAATGTAGCAAATTCTGACTCCAAAAATAATAGTCTATTTGCATTCTTTAAGGTTATTATTCATAATACCAAGCTCCTTAAAATATAGATCTTGAAATCTAACTTAGATCTGCCCTTAGCATTGATATTTAAGAAGTGTAACTTGATCTGTTTTATGAAATTTCCTATCAACAATAAACATTTACGAATTTCAGAAAAAGTACAATGTTAAGGTTGCAATTAACTACCAGATTCTATGTTTTCTACATGCTTTTCTCCCACTCATGTTCATCTTTCCTTTGTATTCCATCAGCCTGTGTTGTTAAGATACTCAAAACTTCTTAAAAGCTTGCACATCCTAGGATGTGGCACAATTGTAACAATATTTTGTTAACTCATGTGTGCCCATACCCTTCTTCTGATTACCTGAAACTTGATTAACTCTAGGGACATGTGACCCAGCTATATCCTATCTCTGATTACACAAAAGTTGATTATCTCTAGGCATGCATAACTAAGGTCTACAGTGGGGAGTACAATGCCTAAATGGGAACTATCCCAGGGGCGTGAATTTCTTCTAAGATATTTTTTTAGTTTAGGTTTGTTATTCAAGTATATATTTTTTTATCTTTTCTTATGATGGATATCAGATGCGTACTCCAGATTATTAATATTAGCTAGTTTACTTTTAAAAAGTAGGAATACTTGTTTCCCTTTTGTAATCCCTGGGGGGAATCAATAAAGCCTACATGGTCATTTTTCAACATGTGTGTATTGCGCTGTGATGCGCACATGGCCGTAAAAAGTTTTAGATTCAATAAACTCCGTGTAGCGGCATGCACTCACTTGCAAACATGGTAAATTCCATGCTATGCAAATTACAGAATAAGTAGCTAAATTGTATGCTAATGAAGCAAACTAACATGGTGGAGTGATTCAACAAGCTGCAAAGCAACTGTGTAGACTCCATGCTCGGATTGCCCATGTATTCAAAAACTTTTTCAATACAGCCACGGAAAGGAGTCTACACGGAAACAAGAGCAAGTAAAAGTTATTAGATTTGTACAGAACTGACCTTAACATGTATCAGCAGATACATTATTACATTATTAGATGGGGTGGATGCTACAAAAGTAGAGAAACAATAACAACAGTCCTTTTTAAGTGCCATGGTATAAATGCAGATTCATTCCCTACATCCAAATGAAGAATACACTCGTAACTTATGTAGACAGCTAAAAGTGTAAACCCCATGAATCAGACTATTTATGCTGTCATGTAAGCATATGCAGTATGTAGCTGATGGAATACAGTTAATTACTATCAAAAACATATTCCTCTATGCAAATATATAGCAAAGTAATAAGGTCCCTTGTGTTTACAACATTGGGCTCCCCTTCAGATTCCCCTGCCTACACGGTTGTCAACCATGTAGATTCAGGGCTGTCAGCATGGTGAAAATGCAAATGAGGTCGTAACTCATTAGAATTGCTGAATTGCAAAAAAAATGTAACCATGTAGGGATGCTCATTTTATATAGGCACTTCCACAGTGTTTGTTTTCAATGGATGGCAACAGTGAATGATGACATGGGGGTGTCAGGTTACACTTACAGAGGTGTACATGTAGGTCTGTGAAAGGTGAAGGTGCATGCAAGCAGTGCACAGTTCACAAGTTCTGTTTCATACTCTTTATTTTTTGTTAAAGTATGTTGTCTCTGTCTGCTTTAAGTTATTTTTAATTATTTTTGTCATTGTTTGTCTGATACAGCACTAAGAAAAATCATGGGAAACTAAGAAATTAATGTCTGGTTTCTTTATACTTGATGTAACTATTCCTCTGTCAACACTTGTATGTATAGGGATAGGGTACAGATGGTTTTGGGTTTAAATAGGGTGTGCAAACTTTAAATAGTTTTTGTGTTCCATGTTTTTATGATATCACTGGAACGGAGGAAAGTAATAATATTGCCTGTGTTTACCTTATCTATGCATACTGTAGGTACATGCAGGGGCACAGAGATGCTTGCAATGGTGCAGAGGTGCACAGTTTGCACTAATGAGCAGCAAAGGAGTTAACACACTCAGTTAAGCAGCAGGTGTGTTTCATAGGTGTTAATTACAGTATATGCAGGTGATTTTCAGCACAGTGGAGCTATTCAGTAAGCTATAAATAATCCGTGTGGCCTCCATTCTGCTTTTTCCTGAATACTTCAATACCATTGGAGTAGAGACAAGGAACTTTTTAAGGGACACATGTTTTTACTGCATTTAACTTAATATTGCACTTGGAATCCTTGTTTGTTACTATTTGACTGTATTTGTAGCAAATTCTTCTGTGTAAGCTGTAGTAGCTGATTCATAGCATTTATAAGTGTTTGCTGTACCTGTTTCTGCCTGTTTTGTGAAAAAAAGAAAAAAGAAAAAATATCTCTTGTTTTTCCTGCTTTACTAGTTTAGTCCAGTTTCAGAGTTGCTGATTCCTGGGCTTTGGTTGTAGTTCCTGTGTACTGTTTCCTTGCCTTATTTGGGGAAGGAAGCTACCTTGCTTTCCTGCTTTACTAGTTTAGTCCAGTTTCAGAGTTGCTGATTCCTGGGCTTTGGTTGTAGTTCCTGTGTACTGTTTCCTTGCCTTATTTGGGGGAAGGGAAGCTACCTTGCTTACCAGTGGGAGTGGGAAGCATTGAGCTGCCTTTGTCCAGTTTTGTGAGGTTTCAGCCAGTAACTAGTAGTTTATTGGTCGTTTTGGGCCAGTTTCTAGCTTTCCAGCCCCTGGTATAAGCGTTAAGCGCGATTTAGAGCGATTTAGCGAGCTGCCACTGTTGCACACTAGGGCAGTGCCGGTTAAGCAGGTTTAAACTATTGGGCTACCTAAAGTCCACTCTTCAAATTTTCCTTAAAACTACCTTCCTCGAACTATACTACTGATCAAATCAGCGTATCCTATAACTAAAAAGATCAACTCTACTTGACTCCAAGTAGACTATTCTATATCTATTAAACCTAGCACTTGCTCCTACAGTACTTATTACCTTGATACGGCACTCTTGTCATAGATAGTACCCCAAAAGGCAACCCCCATTTCTCGGTCACCCACGTCCCCGGAATCTTTTTAAAGTTTTTGTCTACCCTTCTAGCATGTCGAGGGATCAGTTGCTAGTGTCCTCTCCTGCTCAGCTGGTGAACCTGGGAATATTGTGGCAATGTTTCAATTGCCTCATGTACACAGACAACCCTTTCCTCCTCCCACAAAACACAAATACATGCGAGAGATGCAACTATACGGCCAAACTGGAGGCTGAGCTCTCTCAACATAGGACTGGCAAGACCAGTCAGGAGGAGAAGGTTACCACACACACTATAGACCCAGTCTCACATAGTACCATTACAACCTCAAATCATACACATAAACACACAAAGACATACTCGAGGCTCTGATCAAAATCTACCAAAACAGCAGAGGCCACCAAAGCAGACACCCAAACAACCACCACCTCAGAACACAACACCCGCAACACATAGACCTCACAGTCAGAGTGTCAAACAGTCACAGCCCTTAAGGCCAAACACAATGCCAGACACAATAGTCATTGGTGACTCCATAGTCAGACACACTGATGTCCCGCTCACCAGACTGAGTAAGGAGAAGGTCACAGTAAGCTGCCTGTCGGGCGCTAGAATCCGCCACATAACGCAAGCACTCAGGTCTCTCAACAGCAGGTACAAATATGACTCAGTCATTGTCCACGCTGGTGTAAGCGACCTGAGTACCTCCTTGGACTACATGAAAAGAGACATTGAGGAGCTCTCTGATTATGTAGCCCAGGCAGGTATGACCCTGACCTTGAGCAGTATCCTACCTTCACCAAGAATGATGCCACAATACAGAGATAAGATGATCAGCTTTAACAATTGGCTTAAACACTGGTGTCATTCAAAGGGGATCCAGTATCTGTCTGCCTGGGATGACATGCTGGACAAGCCACGCTGCACCTGTCACCCTGGGATTCGGATATTGGCAAAGGCTCTTGCCACACCCATAGTGCCTTTTTAGGCAAGGCTCAAATTCTAAACCTACCACCCTAGAACACAAAAAGGAAACAAACTAAGGGTAGTGCTGCTCAATGCCAGAAGTCTAAATCTCAAAATGCACTTTTCGCTCGAGGCCCTTCTCAGTATGGAGAACATCGATGTCTGTGCTGTGACAGAAACCTGGTTCAAGGCTCCTGAGAGCACCCCAGCGCTATCAGGTTTTACCTCATATCATGCGTTCCGGCCCCAAAATCCGGACAATACCAAGAAAGGAGGGGTATCCATATTCATCAAGGACACCCACACCTCAAGACTGGTGGCAACGCACGATGCATCGGAGACCATCCAGGTGCAATTAACCATAGGCAAGACTGCTCTGCAAATTGTAGCATGTTACAGGCCACCCTCACAAACTCAGGAAACTCACATGGCCTTCCTGAAAACACTAGAGGGATAAATGTATCACCAAACACCATCATACTAGGTGACTTCAATTACCCTAATATAGACTGGGAACACTACTCAAGCCCAAACACCCTAGCCCAAAAGTTCCTGGAATTCATAAACTCAAATGCCATGGAACAACTAGTCACCATCCCACAAGAGGAGATAACATACTTGATCTCATCATCACGAACATGGGAGCACAATGTTCAACACCGTATACCCCTCACTGGTGAGATCAGATCACAAACTAATCTCGCTAGAGGTCCTCATCCCACCCCACCTGAAATAAAAAGACCACAGTAAAGAACTTCTCAAAAGCCGACTTCACACTTCTAAAGACTAGTGTGGTCTCCTTTCAGGCCCCGAGCCGGCGGAAAACAATACTCAAGCCGCTGAATCACTCGCCTTCTACCAGCACCTGCAGGACTGCATGGATAAGGCAATCCCAAGCAAAACAAAGACTCTTTGTACCAAAGGCAAGCGTCCAGTCTGGTGGACCCCAGCCATAAACAAACTCTACAACAAAAGGAGGAAGCTACTACAAGATAGAGCAAAATCCTTAAAAGGTAAGACACCCTTGATCACTATAAGTAAAAACTAAGAGCTCTCATAAAATCATCCAAAGCAAATTTGAGAGAAAAATAGCTAAAGACTCAAAAGACAATCATAAGGCCTTCTTTAGCTATGTTAGAAACCTAGGAGGAAACTCCCAGATATGCTCAGAACTAGTTCAAAATGATGTGAAGATTACTGATCCTACAGACATTGCCAACATACTGGCTGACAGGTTCAGTGCAAACTCCCCCTCCCCAAAGGAGATATCTATACCAAATGAGTGCAGCCCCCAAACATCTCCAGCCCAAATGAGAACTGCTCTCTCCAAAGCAAAAACACAGCATCCATGGGACCCGATGGTGTCCCGGCTGTGTGCTCCACGAACTCAATGAGGAATTAAACCCACAGCTAGGACAGCTGTTTAATCAAAGTCTTACTTCTCGATACGTACCCAGTGGGTGGCGCACTGCAACTGTGATCCCACTTCACAAAGGTGGTGCCTCCACAGACCCTGGAAATTACCGGCCCATTAGCTTGACAAGCCTTATCTGCAAAGCCATGGAGAGGATCATAATGGACCTCATAAATAAAGACATAGGAATTTGCAGACTTTGGATCCAACCCAGTTTGGCTTTGTCAAAGGCAGATCATGCCTTTTAAACTTGGTTGACTTTTTGAAACAGTCACCAAAGCCATTGATGAGGAAAGGCAGTCCATACAGCCTACCTCGATCTGGCTAAGGCCTTGATACAATACCCCACTCGGGTATCATTGAAAAACTCATCAGCTTAAATGTTAACCCATACATCACAAGATGGGTTGCAAACTGGCTGAGTGACAGAACCCACAGGGTCAGAGTTGCTGGCGCCATGTCAGACTCAAAGCCTGTCACAAGTGGTGTCCCACAGGGCTCAGTCCTGGGCCCACTCTTGTTCGGTATCTACTTTTCAGTACAAGCAAACACAGGAGGGTTATGGCTGACAAAGTTTGCAGATGACTGCAAACTGGCGCCATAGTAGAAAACACATCTGACACAGATATCCTTCAGAAGGGTCTCACAGAAGCGGATAACTGGTGCCAGAGCCATGGCCTAAAGTTAAATGCCAAAAATGCATAGTCATACCCTTGGGAAAAACAAGGTTACCCCTAGCTACCAAATAGGTGGCAATCCACTGAGCACAGAAGAAGTTATCAGGGACCTGGGGACCCAGGTTGATAGTAGTCTGTCATTCGACACCCATGTAGCTAAAGTAGTTAGGAAGTCCTTCTACATTGCCCACCTTATCATGAAGGGATTCTCATCTAGATCAAGGGAGGTCATAGTCTCCCTTTACTCATCACTCATCAGACCAATGATTGAGTACAATGCCCCATTCGGAATGTATCTGACCCGACACTTGCAGCAGCTGGAGAGGCCACAAAAGTTCCTCACCAAAAGGATAAAGGGTCTCAAAAATCTGTCCTATGCTGCCCGACTGAAAGAACTCCAGCTCTATTCAGTATTACCGCTTGCTCAGAGGTGACCTTTGCCTAACATACAAGGCCATGTCAAACCCAGATTTGATGAATATGCTTCACCTCAAAAATCTAGATCCATCAGAGCCACAAGGGCGGAGACTTAAACCTCGACACGCCTATTAATAGGGCGTGCTGGAGAGATAGATTCATCACCCAAAGACTCCCTATGCTGTGGAACAAAATCCCGGTACATGTGAGGCAGAGCACCTCGCTGGCCTTGTTCAAGAGAAATCTTGACCAATGGATGGGAGATCGCAGATATACCCCAGGAATTACCTCAGTGTCACTGCTCGACAGAGGCACAGCAAAATAATGGGTATAGTTCCCCATACTAAAGGGGTGGCGTAAGCCACAAAACAATGGGCTAGGCTTATAAATGCCCTCGGGCAGATAGCCTAGTATGAACCTATGAACCTATGAACCTATGAACAATGCTAGGGGCTGCTGCAGCTTTGCTCCATATGTATGTGCTAGAGGCTGAAGCCAGTGCTGCTGGTGCTGGTGACAATAGCCCTAGGTCAAGAAGGAGAAGAGTGTTCAGGCCCAGGATAACTTATCAGGTGCTACATGACCTGGAGATTGTAAAGTGCTACTGGGTGGACAGGAACACCTTACAAGAACTCTGTGAGCTCTGGCACCCTGAACTCAGAGCCATTGCCAAGTGAGGGGAACCTAAGATATGTGTAGCCTTTAGAATATTAGCTACATGTACCTTTCAAAGACCAACTGAGGACATGTTGGGTGTGTCACAGGCATCAGCATTGAGGATCCTCCACCATTCCCTATATGCTGCGCTCATACATGCCACTGAGCACATATGTTTTCCCCATAGTTCTGAGGAGAGGACCAGCAATAAGCAACATTTCTAAGAGATAGTGCACTATCTTGAAGTACTGGGTGCCATAGATTACACTCATGTACACATTAAGGCATCACCTGGGGAGCAGGCTCGAATTTACATTAACCCCAAGGGGTACCACTACATCAACTGCAAAGTCATATGTAATACCCAGGAAATTATCCTGATTGTGTGTGCTGGCAACCATGGCAGTTATCATGACTCCCATATCTGGCACACAACACAGCTATACCATATGTTTGCTGGGGGGGGGGGACATCCCACTTGGCCATTTACTGTGGGATGCTGGCTATGCACTGGATCAGTGGCTGATGACACCCATCAGAAGTCCACACATAGGCAAGGAAGAATGCCATAATGAGGCACATGCTAAAATCAAAAACATCATAAAGCATGTGTTTGGGCTGCTGAAGTCATAGTTCCAGTGCCTAGATACAGCTGGTGGATCCCTGCAGTATAGTCCATGTACATGTACACACATCTTCACAGTATATGCTGTGCTATACAATCTGATCATGCAGAAACAGTTGCAGAAGGATCAGGAAGGGGAAGGGACACACAACCCCCACCAAAGCCTAGGTCACCACAGGCACAGTCAGAGGAAGACTCAGAGGGAGAGCCATCAGCTGGCTGTGGCTGGTGGCAGACGTAGGCATGCTCAGTATGCCCTTGCTTTGACCAGGAGGCAATGTATAGCACATTCACAGACCACCTAGTTGCCTGATACCTTTCTCCTACTCCCATACACTTATTTAAATTGATGCCAGGCAACTCATACAACCTTTGCCTTCCCATGTATTTGCTGTGTACTGCCTGCATCAGACAGAGTCAGCGCTGAACTAAAGCTGTGTCAACTGCTGCATTTGCAAGGTAAGTCCTGAACTTGAGTGTATCCTTTAATAATATTATGGTATATCCTTGAATTTCCTAACTTGATACAGTAATCAGGTAAATATTGTTGAATTTTTACAGATGCCACCTTAACATCTGACAACAGAGCAATGATTTTACTTATATGTTCCCATTAGTAAGTCTTAGGCCTCAGGCATCAAAGATTCAGACAGTCATCCCTCTCAAAAGTACTGATAATTAGTGCATGCCCTCAGTTTAGCACCATACCTTTGTACTGGTAAATCATTAAATAGAGAAGTTAGAAAGTAATGATACACATTGCAGTTTCTGACTTCACAATCCTTACCAAGGCCAAACAACAGGCAGGCTATAGAACAAAGACAGTAATAACAGCATCACATCCTTTGCTCCCCACCAAAAGAACAGGTTATGCTTGTTTGTGACATAAGAGTAACTGAGCTTTGTCCCCCCAAAAAGAGCAGTGTACTCCCGTTTGTGTCATAACAGTAACTCACCTATGCTACTCCCAAAAGAACAGTATATGGTTGCATGTGCAATCAAACTTGGCATTCAGTTATTGGCAACTGCATATCATACTAGTCCCCCAGTTAATATCCTCACACAGTTTAAGGCCAAAGATACTGAATGGCTTACACACTGTGTGTCTGACACCAGTGGTCAGATAAGTGATGAATTACCAAGAAACACAGAAGTATAAGACACAGCTATATATTTGCAAGCATAATCACAACTGGTTGTATGCTCAGTAAGTTCAATACATACAAATGCAATAATGATAATTAGATGTACAAATAACAGGTGATGGTTTGATATCAGTGTATATTCTGTTGCAGTTGGTTGTCTGAAGAATGACTTCAGTCCTTTGCTGCAAAGCTGTTTCTGTGGCAAAGAGGAATAAGGCATCCATTCTGTTTTCTGAAGATGCATTAGTGTAAGGGTTCAAATCCTGAGCTATTTAGAAATATGTTATGTATACTATCATGCTCTACTATGTATGTCATACATTGGTTTTCCTCATTTCACATATTTTTCCTTTTTTTTCAATTTTTTTATTCCTATTACTTCTACTGGCAACAAATTCATTACAGTTTTGGCTGTGATCATCTGGTTTGTGTGAAACACCATATTGCAGAAACAGGACAAACCAGACCACCTAGGAAGCAGACAGCCACAAATAAAAATCTGATATATTCAATTAATCCTCTTAGGCATCACGAAAAACAGGCCTGTAGTACAGCTGGAACTAGTAGGCATTTGCAATGTGGCTCACGTTTACAAACTGCTTACCTATGCTCAAACAGGTGCATCTTGCATGTGTGTACACTTTGTACACCTTCATGCAAATCAGCTGCTTGCTGTGCTATGGGACTCTATATATCATGTTTCATTACTGGTGTTTATTCTTCACTTCCTTTGTCTGACATAAAACTACATGTGGAAACATTGCATACCAAGAGCCCAGTCTAACTATACATCATATATTTAAAATACATTATGTGTTGCCCCACCACCATCACCAAGCTATACAACACTGGGGTCTGAGTACTTTTTCCAGACATTTATCAATCACACTACAAAGTGTAATATATAATATTGTATGTTCTAATGTGGACAGGGCCAGTTGGTGGTGCTCATAACCTTGCTCTGCTAAACTCAAATATCCAACTATGCTCAATAATGATTCTTGTGTTACTACACGGCTAGGCTTCTAAGCAGCCTTGTGGTATTAGTGCTATTAGGCTACTACCCTCATATAACACTATGCAGCAATGTTTCTAGGCAGGCCTCCCAAGCTGTTGTGCACCACATGACCTGCTGATGTCATCTATTATAAGTGCACCTGCACTCTTGTAGAAATCAGACTTGTGTCATTGTGCTTGCATTAAGCACTGTGTTCTCTAGTCTGTGCACTTAGATAGACAGGGCTTCAGTTCTCACTGCAGTAAACTGTGTGTGTGTGTGTGTGTGTGTGTGTGTGTGTGTGTGTGTGTGTGTGTGTGTGTGTGTGTGTGTGTGTGACTAGTCAGCAGAGTAGACAAGATATCTTACAGTTACTTGTCCAGTATTTTACGGTTACTTGTCCAAGGGCATGGATTGCCAGTATTTTGATACTTGCACAAGCTTATACATCCATTTCATGGAACCCTCCCAAAATATTGTCTCTCACATGGCCTGATGATGTCATCTACTATAAGTTCTCCTGCACTCCTGCAAAAAGTTAGACTTGTGCCTTGGTGCATGCGTTAAGTACTGTGTTCTGTAGTCTGCACAGAGATAGGTGGGGGTTCTGTTCTCACTGCAGTGAGCTATGTGCGTGTCTATTAGCTGTTGCTTTTACACCAGCATGTGGGACACTTATTTCTGGCCTCCACATACTCTGCTGATGTCATCAGCTATATGATAGTTTTGAATTTGCAGTAATCTCAACAGGCCATGGTCAGACATTGGGCTGGAGGTCAGGCAGATGTGACCTCATCCTATACCACACAGATTACAGTGACATGGCTTTTAATCTATCCGCACACATCATGGCATGGTTCATAGCCTCTGTGTTATGTTGATGAGAATGGCCTGTGGTCTATCAGGCTATTGTAAGTGTCTGGTGAGGGTAATGCAAAAGAGATCATTATACTGTTTTACTGGTCTGATCAGGTTTCACTATAGTGCTGTCATACAATCCTAATATCTGAATATGATGTGTGACTTATAATGTGCACCTTATGTTTGTACTGGGAAATCCTTAATGAGAGAAGTTAGAAATGAATGATATAACTAACATCTGGCAACAGGATGACTGGGAATATTCTTGGGCTAGGCTTGTGTTAACTCTAGGACCATTAGTCTAGTACTCACCTATGAACCTATGAACATTGTAGTTTCTTACTTCACAACCTTCACAGCTAAATTCAGTATAATAACATTTTGATGCTTTTCAATGAGAATATAAGTGCAATGTATAATGACCACTTCAACAACACAAATGCAGATATACTAAGCAATAAGTTACCTATGCACTGTGAGCATCAGACAGAAGGCGTTTGTATACTTGAACCCAAAAATAGAAAACAGGGATATGGCACAGTTATCATCACCTGCAGATGATGTTGTTGGGGGGGGTAGGGGGCAGGAAGACTAGACTGACCCACAAGATCAGTGAGTGTGTGTGAGTAAGAAAGAGAAGAAAGTAGACATATGTATAAAACAACAAATGGCCAGTGAGACTAAATTAGTAACTGTGGTGCGTATATCTGTAGGGGTTCTTCAGGTAATATAGTTGGGCAAGTATATGCATGACCACAGCCAAGCTCTGTGCTCGTTCTATATCTTGGTCTGTCTGATAGGTGTGATCCTTGCATGGTAGAGGTGACAGTTCATTGCTGGCATCCCCAGACAGGAAAACTGGATCTGACAGGAGTTGCAGTGGCATGTTGACATCCAGGACCAAAGTCAGATGCAGGGTTGCTACCTGAACATGACTGATGTCTGCTGGACTAGATCCCTTCACAGGGACACCCATGACCATTACCCCCATGGCCTGCCATGCATATGTGTGGAAAGCACACTTACTGATGGAGCACTGGAAGTACTGGCACTATGTGAGAGTGGTTGGACACGGTCATATTGGCTCACAGCAGATGATGTGGCTGACCTATTCTCATGAATTGAAGATGCTGTTCCCCTCCCAACAGACATTCCATCACAGACACTGCCCATTCCATAATAGACACCCCTTGGTCCATCACAGACAATCCTCATTTCCACATCTCATTCATCCAATGCTTTGAATGGGCAACACAGTGAAGCCAGTCACGTATAGCATACTGTACCACAACACATTCAGGCATGCAATGTGTAATCCATTCTATATCATTGTCTTTAAAAAGTGTGAAGACATGAATTGCAAATCATATAATATGCAGTTGTCAAAACATGAAGGCTAGCTTGGATGTTAAGGGGCATACCTTGTGAATTGTGCCTTGCTTACATACATTTCCAGCCTTACATGTAACACTTTCTAGATCTAAGCTGACACACCTGGTGGAAGTAAGGCAGCCTGCAGTGATATTGCGATTTCCCCCTCCCAAGTAGTAATCACTCACAGCTAAAATCCATTAATAATTTACAACATATAAAAAGGCAACCCTGTAGCTAGGCAAGCTGATGTTAGTTCTATATATATGGAACATTAAAAACAAGCATTTTCTTCATATCTCTACAGAGGAGTACTCATTCATACAAGATATGGTTCCATTTTGCCGCATATGTACTGCATATGCTAGAATGCATTTAACAATAATCTGAAGCACAGGCTTTTGCACTGTTATCTGTAGGCATTACTTAGAAGTGTACTGATGTCATGGCCATGTTTGTCCAACCATTTCAGAGGTAGATATGACTGGCAAGACATTAAAATAAATGGAAATGACTGCTGTGTGAGAAATATGTAGAAATGTTTCAGGGACAGGTCCTTTGACATCACTTGTAGCATTTCAAAGATATTTTGTTAGTCAAAAAGGGTCATTTGCCTGTTCTTTTGTGTTAGTGGGGGCTAAGGTGAATTACGGTTGTGGAACTAACAAGGATATTTTGCTCTTGTTACTCTCCTTGTTTTGCATCTTGCCTGTTGTTAGTATTTCACATCGTTAGACAGTATTATGTTTTTCCAGTGGATAATACTAATTGGCTACCTTTTCTGTTGTATATGTAAACAATATTTTGTAATTATATGTGCATTATATGTCTGTTTTCTTTTAGGCCATCTACAATCATTGCACTGAGATGTGTGAATCCACATCTAAGACCCTATATAGATACCAAAAACAATATAATGGTGGTTTTTGGCAACATGGTGCTTCCTACTGCCAAGGTGAAGGCAAAATATGTGCCATAGGCTCACAATATGGTAACAAATTGTTACCGATGTGAATGCTGTGGGTGGACATGACAGAACTTATGAACAGGTGCATCACAGGGCCACTAATATGATTACTGCTGCAAGAAGGAGAGCAGCTGTAGTAGGCTGTGACCTTTTGGCTACAGGTGGAAGCCCTGCTAGGGAACCACCACCGACACCCAATGAACAATTCCTAGCTGACTAAAGAACCTCACAAAGATCACAGGAACCTGAAGTCCACCATATGCTGGATGTAGGAGCTAGTGTATCAGACATATCAACCACATCCCAAGAAGAGCTTCCAGATAGGCATTATTATTTATTATTTGAATTGTTGAATACTGTTGTATGTTTAGTAAATTTAAATGAATAAGTTCATTCTGTGTCACATGAATTTATTTGGTTGGGGGGATTGAAGATTGCTATTGTTATAAGCTTAGCTTGGAGTTGTCAGCCATATTTTTTAAATGCTTGTTTACTGCAGCTATAAAGGGGCAAATGTATTACCCCCTGTGTTACAGTTGTTTGTGATGTTGATGCCATTACCTCTTACTTAACTTCTTTCAAACCATCAGGCCTGCAGGAAAGCTTGCCTTCTGCAGTTGGTAAGCCAAATATTTTGATGTCAATACTGCTGGTTAATTTAAACAAATATTGCAGTGTGTGAGTTTGAGCACAGGCATGTTGTGTGTATTGCTGGACTGTGTGCAATAATGGCAGCACTGTTACTTTGCTAGCATATATTGGACTATAGCAGTGCCAGTATTAAAGCATTCCTGTGTGTTTTGTTTTTTATCACAGGTGATTCTCACTGTGGAACTGTGCACCCTGTGCCACCTGATGTCAGTGTAACAGCAGAGTCTGATGATGATGGTGGCCAAACTGAGGCAGAGTCAGGGGGTGCAGAGTTTGAAGCTGACACAGAGATTGACATACAGCCATCCCCTGCATCTACATTGGACACAGCCAGTATTGCTACATCTACCCAGTCCACTGACCCCACAGATCTTGGACAGGTGGAGGGCAAGAACATTGATCAGGGAAGTTTTACTACTGCAGCTTCAGTGCTTGTTGAGTCTGGTTGTAACCAAAGTGTGGGTGAGGTGCCACACAGGAGGATTTATAGGGGTGCTCAGTGGGAGCCTGCTGTCCTTCCTCCACCTCATGCAGGTGTCATCTCCCATGACACTTAACTTATGTTTAGGGCCATCATGAAGGCACAGGCACATTCCGATAGGAACTCCAGACAAATGCTCAGGATTGTGGACGTGGTGCAATCTGACATGCGTGACTGCCTCCACTGTGCTTCTGATTCACTGGAAAAGATGAATGACACATTGGAAGGAATAGTGTTTGTGACAGAATGTCTGCTGGGGGGGAAACTGCATCCTCATTGGTGTAGGTCAACCATATCATCTGCTGTTAGCCAATGTAGCTGTACCTGATCATGATCCCATAGTGGCAGTACTTCCTCTGCTACATCAGTGACTGTGCTGCCCACACACAGACATGGCAGGCCATGGGGTCATGGTCCTGGGCATTCCCGTGAAGGGACTTTGTGCAGCAGACAGCAGTCACATTCAGGTAGCAGCACAGCATCTGAGTGTGGTCCCGGACATCAACATGCCAGTGCAACCCCTGGCAGAGCCAGTTTTCATGGTCAGTAACAACAACGATGAACTGCCACTTCTACCATGCACAGCTCACACCTGTTCAACACAACAAGATGTTGAGCTAGCACTTGTCTTGGCTGCGTTTATGCACACACTCATGCACCAATTTCACCTGCAGGACCCCTACAGACACGCACACAACAGTTATTCATTTTCTCTATCTGCCCATTTGTTGTTTTGTCCACATGTCTGCCTACTTACTCATATATACTTACCAACCTTTTGTGTCAGCCTAGGCTTGCTGCCCCCCCCCCCCAAACAACACATTGTGCAAGTGATAACAACTGTGGCATCACTGAGTTCTACCTTTCTGATTCTGGGATACAAAATCTGTATTTGATGCTCAGGGTGTATAGCTAACTTAGTGCTTACTATATCTGCATTTGTGTTGGAGAACTGTTCATTGTACCTGTTACTTATATTGGCCTTGGAAATGAAGAGATCTGAGAGCATCCAAATGTCACAACTTTATAGTGAATGCTGTTGTAAGGGGTGTGAAGTCAGAAACCGCAATGTGTATCATCCCTTTGTAAATTCTTTCTGTAATGACTAACACACAACACCCTGTTCAAGTGATGATAACTGTGCCATATCCCTGTTTTCTATGTTTTCTATGTTTTGGATTCAGGGAGACAAAAACTTGGTGCCTGATTAACTTACTGCTTAGTGTATCTGCATTTGTGGTGTTATACCTTTAACTTATGTTAGCCTTGGAAAGTTCAACAATTGATAGCATCAATATGTCAGAACTTTATATCTTGTGAGGGTTGTGAAGTAAGAAACTTCAATGTGTGACTGCAATATGTTTATTTACTTTCTAAAATATTTCTTACAGGATTTTCCATTCCAGATGGATTGTGCACATCACAGGTCATGTCATGATATTCAGAGCTTAAGATTATATGACACCACAGCATTTGCTTTTCCAGTTGTTTAGTTTTCTTCATTTCAATTTTTTTGGCCACTGTTTGTGAGCTGCTCCACATAGTGCATACTTTAGAAGTGGAAAACATGGACCATAAAACTAGTAGAATAGGAGATGTCATGTAACTAGTCTGTTGGCAATCATGTTGTAGAGCCAATATGACCAAATCAAGTCTATCAAGACGACACATGTTCAAAATGGAGAGCTATGCATGGGGCACTTTTTGTTTTTGTGGGACAGCTGCCCATTTTTTTTTTTGGAGAGAGAGAGAGGAATGGAAAAAAAAAACAGAACAGAATACCATTATGAATACCAGTCTTGACTATTTTCAGCTTTTAACTCTTACAGGTAGTCACTGTAATTTATACTTACAAATTTGTGTGGTGTCCCCAGTCCTAAATTCCCTGATACAATGGTCAAGGGTATCCCTTTTCCTCCTGCAGAGGTCATAGAAATGGTGTCGACATTGATCACCAGTCTGGGGAATAGCTGTAGCACCAGTAAAAGCCCTGGCAACCTATAACATGTTTCAGATTTTCATTCTGCGCCTGAATAGTCTTTCTCTGCAGTAAATGAGGCCATTGATGCTTAACTAGGAGTCCAACAAACACCTTGGACTTTGGACACCCCACCTCTGAGCTCAGAAGCCCACTCCCTCCCCACAAACACTAGCCATGACTACCAGAGATCAAGCATGATGTAGAATGAGGTTTTCCTGACAACTGTATTTTGTAAGCTTACTGGGTGTGTGCACAGTGTTTGAAAAGTTATGCGACGTTTACCATAGTGCAAACACAGTGCTTGGTAGTACACAATGGTGATCAACATTGGCTATCAATGCAATTTCAGGCTTATTGGCTGTATAGGTCTTTGTGTATTTGTTTTAGGCAAAAGTGGAGGCCATGACAAGCCACATATCATCAATACACTCCCAAGGGACTAGTTACATGACTTCACTTATTTTACTTTTTTTGGTCTGGGTTCTCTGCTTCCAGTGTTGGTGCTATGTAGTACATTGCACAAGCAGTGGCCAAAAGAAATTTAAATGAAGAAAACTAAACTTAGGGAAAAGCAAATGCCATGCTGTCATACAGTCCTTGAGCAGAATCAGTGCTATCTGTATCATAGCTCTCAACATTCCAACTCCAAAAGGATGAATAGTAGCCCTCATAATGCGGAACAAATGGGAAAACTGTGGAAAGCATACTAATGGCTAGGTTATATGATGGATAAAATGTGCTGGATTTGCTTACATAAAACATCTTTTAATGAAATAACGTGATTCAATTATATTTACCCTGGATATCAGTGAAAAATTTCATAACACACTGGATGTGTGATAGACCCTTTCAATGTGCAACTTCATGCAACTTGAACTTTTTAAGACCCCAAATGAGGTACATTCCTTATGATGAGGTACAATTGAGAAATATGATATGTGTAGTCCTGGTGGTCATTGTGGCATTTTGTGCAAATTTGTGCATCAGAGCTGCTTGGACTTACATGGAATTGCTATCTGTGTTTGGTTGCAAGCTTTTGTGGCCTGCAAAATTACACAGAAATGCTATTGATATTCACCTAAGAGATTTTGTGGCCAGCAACACTGCTGCGAGCCATGAAACCTTGCTTAGGTGCAGCATGCCTCATTAATATGTAATGAGCGATGCCATGCAATGAGCAACATTGCATCAGTGGTAATACTCTTTGTAGGCTGTGCGTAAAGCCTACACAGAGTTTATTGAATCCCGGTCCCTATCTTTTTGTATCCATTTTCTTTTACATAACTCTCTAAAATATGGTATTTATGAACTGATTAACTGCAAATATAAATAATGTAATTTCCCAATTTTTTTTCCAATAAGTAAGCAGTTTCTTAAATTTGTCAGCAATTTTAACTGCAAACAAAAAAAAAACCTTCTAATGCATTCAAAAAGTTTAAACATCTCTTCCACTACAGTCCACAGGGTGGAGATGTAACAATTAATTAATGCTGAAGTTATCTGAATTAAATTCTCAAAGTTCATATCAGAAACTCTTCCACTGATAAAATTAATTAAGCTTGCTCTGCATAATCCCTGAAGGCATCAGCCTTACATGCAAAAAAGTAATGTAAAAGAACAACAAGCTTACAAAATCCAAAATATGCTAGCAAAATCAGCTCCCAAATTAGCAAAAACATTGCAGAACCAATTTAGGCATGGGCAAAAGAAGGTTACGTAGGTGGTGTACTATAACTATTAAGATATATTCTATGTAAATTTAGGAAAATTAAGTAGCTAAATAGAACTCTTCCAAAAATGTCTTAAATTTAGAATTCAGAAAGATACTGAATGGCTAAGAATAACAATTCTAAATTGGATCATCGAAATCAAAATGATTGCAAATGCAAACAGAGCATTTACAGTTGTGATCATAACCCTACCTAACTACAACTTTAAAAATCTACTTTAACATGTGGACTACACCCCCCCCCCTTACAGCTGTGATCACAACCAACCTAACTAAAACTCTGCAAATCTACTTAAACAAGGGACTACACCCCCCTTACACTTGTGATCATAATCCTGCCTAACTAAAACTTTAAAATTTTATTTTAACATGGGGACTACACCCCCATCTCTCCAGATCCCTGTAATTTAAATATGCTTACTCCATGGTTACAAAACAACAAAGCAAGGAAAAACATAAACCATTTATTATAGTCAGGGTTCCACATCTCAACAATAACACAACTAAGTCTTCACACCCCTGCTGTGAATTGCATCCTCAGAATTCTATCTGGCTAATGACTAAAAGTGTCATTGGGATTTTCTTCACTTCCTTTGCCTGTGCACAATTTAAATAATTAATTACTTGACAATCTTTTTAACATCAATAATAGTAGTTGTATTAAAGTTGTCTAGTCGTGAGCATGCTCTCCAGGTTGCCCTCACTGGTCCCTCCCCCCTAAACTCCCCTCCCATACTTTCTTTAGAAGTCACTCTGCCAGTGCCTGACTGCATGCATCTAGGAACTTAACCAGCTAACATACTTTGCACCAAGCACTCTACAGCCTCTGGCAAAGAACAAGAAAGAGAAACTAAGAGCTTGAGGCAAACAAACACTTCCAGGGCACCACAAATTGAAGAATAACTCGAACCACACTGAAGTGGTAGAGATTTGGGTGAAGATTTTGATTTTCAAAAAACAGTAATCCCAAAAGATAAAAAGTGGAATCCACCAATGTCGTTGTATACAAAAATCTTCTTTAATACAAAACCAACAGAATGCAAACAAGCGCTTTCACCCAGTGGTACTGGGCTTTCTCAAGTTAAAACTGTAGTGTGCACATTCAGTTTAAATACCTTGCAACAAGCAATTTGAAACTCATTAAACAATTAAATGCAGTTGTTGACTTAATGCAAATTCAACCATTGAGTTTCCACAAACCAAATGCATTTTGACAAACTGTTTTGTAAATGTTGTTGAAACCATTGCTAGGGTGCAACATTATTAAGAATACGCATTAATATGTTCCCCTTTGTTTTCCTTAAACAAGAATATTAAGTGCACCTAACTTTAAAATACATTAAGAATAAATTTAAAACAGCAGTGAAAAAACAGCCAGGAACAATACTAAGAACATACTTCCATCAAAAAATTAACCTGCTGCACTATGCTGATAACCACTGTGAGCAGTACTCGACCACCCAGCGTAGTGCATAAGTAATGTGCAGCAAATAAATAGTAAATAATCTCCTAGCCAATGCATCAAAGCATATAGGCTACTGCAAAATGTGCTCTATTGTGAAGATGTTCTAATCTGATCCACATATGTACTTTGCAGTTTCTGTTTAAAAGTGTGCAGACATTTAACTAAAAAATCTGTTTGTAACAAATGCGTATATAAAAATATAAAAATAATGATGAATAAAACCTACATCGCCCTGCCTGAACTCTAAAAAACAGTTTGCGACTGTAATAAATCCAAAAAATGTGTGAACTAACTTCATAGGATGTTACTGTTAATTTTCAAAATCGGCGCTAAATTGATACAGTCATTCAAGCCTGGATGCTTAGTAGCATTCAACTTGAGTTGCCAAATCAATTCCCTCGTGCTGAGTCTGGTTTCCCAGTCACCTCCCCTCGGATCTGGGTTCACCTTTTCAAGCACGAAGAATTTAAGTGACATCTGTGGGCAAGTCAGAGAGTGTTTGTAAAACGCATTAGTTTCTTTCCTTTTTTTGATCTCATACAAATGTTCATAGATTCTACGCTTAAGAATTCTCTCCGTCTTGCCCACATAGAAACTCTGACAGCCTCCATAAATGCCAAGGTAAACCACCCCTGATGATGAACATGTGTAATGCCTGTGCGTTCTAATAGTAAATCTTCCAGAAGGAATAAAAATATGATCACTTTGCCAGATAAAGGAGCACTGATTGCATCTACCACAACTTTAAGTGCCAACCCATTTTGCACGAAACGCTGCTAGTAAAAGAATGTGTCCTATTACTATTTTTCTCAAAAATGCCTTTTAAATTAATATTCCTTTTTCTGGTGAAATTAATAGTTGTAGGCAAATATAAACCAATGTCGTCATGTATTGAGACTATCGGCCAAAATGCTTGTATTATACTTTCTATCTCTTTTGCATCACTAGCAAAAGTATAAACAAAATTTTTGTGTGCACTAAGCTCCTGTTTATTGGAGGGTGAAGGAAGCGGTAAACCTGCTCCTAATAAAGGAGGATAGAGAGAGTCTCTTTTCTCTAAAATATCTGAAAGTGTGGTTTGAAAAAGCCACAAAGGATAACCCCTTTCCAGGAATAATGTTCTCAGAAAATCCACCTCCATAAAAAATAACTCCAAAGTACTGCACATTCTGGACGCCCTAATAAGTTGACCTTTGATAATGCCCCTTTTGAGGTAAAAAGGGTGCCCACTATCAAAATGCAGAAAGGAGTTAGAGAACGTGCTCTTTCTGTAGATTTGTGTTTGGAAACTATTAGTTTCCAATTCCTTAGTGAGTAAAATGTCCAAGTAATGAAGGGTAGTATCACTAATTTCAAACGTAAAAGACAAGAAGTGTGTTGTCTTGTTAATATAGTCAAAGAATTCCAAAAAACTATCCTTTGAACCTTGCCATAGAATACAGATATCATCCAGGTATCTTTTATAAAATACTATGGCTTTACTCCACTTGGACGCGTGAACAAAATGCTTTTCCCATTTATGCAAAACAATATTAACGTAAGCTGTAGCACAGGGGGCGCCCATAGCTACACCTTTTCTTTGGTGAAAAAATTTGCCATTAAAGTAGATGAAATTATTCTGTAAAATAATGCCCATAAATTCAATTAGTAAATTAATTAAGTTGTTATTCAAACCTGACTCTGAGGCCAAAATCTCACTGAACCAATCAATCCCTGTGTCATGAGGGATACTAAGGAACAGTTCTTTAATATCAATAGTTGCCAGAAGTAAATCGGTGCCAAGAAACACCGGACTGATGCTCGCTAAAAATTCCCAAGAGTCCTTACAGACAGAGTCCAAAGTGGAGACAAACTTCTTAAGATGAAAATCTACAAATTTGCTTAGGGGCTCGGTAATTCCCCCTGCTCCTGCAACAATAGGTCTGAAACTGAGCGGGTCAAGCCCCTTGTGCACTTTTGGAATGCTGAAGAGAACAGGGGTTCTGGGTTTGGGTACTGCTAAAAAGTTGAATAATTTCTCATCTATTACACCTTGCATAAGGTGATCCTCCAACAGAAATTTCAGTTTTGAAAAGGTCACATTAAGTTCATTTAATGAAATAGCCTCATAAATTTCCGTATCTTGTAACAGATTGTGCATGTAATTCTCGTAATCCGAGTGAAACATCAGCACCAGTCCCCCACCCTTATCCGGTTTCATTACCCTAATTCCTTGGAGAAAGCTTTAAGAGAGAATGCTTTTACTAACAATACTCACAGTTACGACAATTTCAATTTACAGTCGCAAGAAATTGTTCATATGTTGAGGAACGATAGTCTGTAAGGACTCTTGGGAATTTTTAGCGAGCATCAGTCCGGCATTTCTTGGCACTGATTTACTTCTGGCTACTATTGATATTAAAGAACTGTTCCCTAGTATCCCTCACGACACAGGGATTGATTGGTTCAGTGAGATTTTGGCCTCAGAGTCAGGTTTGAATAACAACTTAATTAATTTACTAATTGAATTTATGGACATTATTTTACAGAATAATTTCATCTACTTTAATGGTGAATTTTTTCGCCAAAGAAAAGGTGTAGCTATGGGCGCCCCCTGTGCTACGGCTTACGCTAATATTGTTTTGCATAAATGGGAAAAGCATTTTGTTCACGCGTCCAAGTGGAGTAAAGCCATAGTATTTTATAAAAGATACCTGGATGATATCTGTATTCTATGGCAAGGTTCAAAGGATAGTTTTTTGGAATTCTTTGACTATATTAACAAGACAACACACTTCTTGTCTTTTACGTTTGAAATTAGTGATACTACCCTTCATTACTTGGACATTTTACTCACTAAGGAATTGGAAACTAATAGTTTCCAAACACAAATCTACAGAAAGAGCACGTTCTCTAACTCCTTTCTGCATTTTGATAGTGGGCACCCTTTTTACCTCAAAAGGGACATTATCAAAGGTCAACTTATTAGGGCGTCCAGAATATGCAGTACTTTGGAGTTATTTTTTATGGAGGTGGATTTTCTGAGAACATTATTCCTGAAAAGGGGTTATCCTTTTTGGCTTTTTTAAACCACACTTTCAGATATTTTAGAGAAAAGAGACTCACTCTATCCTCCTTTATTAGGAGCAGGTTTACTACTTCCTTCACCCTCCAATAAACAGGAGCTTAGTGCACACAAAAATTTTGTTTATACTTTTGCTAGTGATGCAAAAGAGATAGAAAGTATAATACAAGCATTTTGGCTGATAGTCTCAATGCATGACGACATTGGTTTATATTTGCCTACAACTATTAATTTCACCAGAAAAAGGAATATTAATTTAAAAGGCATTTTTGAGCAAAATAGTAATAGGACACATTCTTTTACTAGCAGCGTTTCGTGCAAAAGGGTTGGCACTTACAGTTGTGGTAGATGCAATCAGTGCTCCTTTATCTGGCAAAGTGATCATATTTTTATTCCTTCTAGAAGATTTACTATTAGAACACACGGGCATTACACATGTTCATCATCAGGGGTGGTTTACCTTGGCATTTGTGGAGGCTGTCAGAGTTTCTATGTGGGCAAGACGGAGAGAATTCTTAAGTGTAGAATCTATGAACATTTGTATGAGATCAAAAAAAGGAAAGAAACTAATGCGTTTTACAAACACTCTCTGACTTGCCCACAGATGTCACTTAAATTCTTCGTGCTTGAAAAGGTGAACCCAGATCTGAGGGGAGGTGACTGGGAAACCAGACTCAGCACAAGGGAATTGATTTGGCAACTCAAGTTGAATGCTACTAAGCATCCAGGCTTGCATGACTGTATCAATTTAGCGCCGATTTTGAAAATTAACAGTAACATCCTATGAAGTTAGTTCACAGATTTTTTGGATTTGTTACAGTCGCAAACTGTTTTGTAGAGTTCAGGCAGGGCGATGTAGGTTTTATTCATCATTATTTTTACATTTTTACATATGTATTTGTTACAAATAGATTTTTTAGTTAAATGTCTGCACACACTTTTAAACAGAAACTGCAAAGTACATATGTGGATCAGATTAGAACATCTTCACAATAGAGCACATTTTGCAGTAGCCTATATGCTTTGATGCATTGGCTAGCAGATTATTTACTATTTATTTGCTGCACATTACTTATGCGCTACGCTGGGTGGTCGAGTACTGCTCACAGTGGTTATCAGCATAGTGCAGGAGGTTAATTTTTTGATGGAAGTATGTTCTTAGTATTGTTCCTGGCTGTTTTTTCACTGCTGTTTTAAATTTATTATTAATGTATTTTAAAGTTAGGTGCACTTAATATTCTTGTTTAAGGAAAACAAAGGGGAACATATTAATGCGTATTCTTAATAATGTTGCACCCTAGCAATGGTTTCAACAACATTTACAAAACAGTTTGTCAAAATGCATTTGGTTTGTGGAAACTCAATGGTTGAATTTGCATTAAGTCAACAACTGCATTTAATTGTTTAATGAGTTGCAAATTGCTTGTTGCAAGGTATTTAAACTGAATGTACACACTACAGTTTTAACTTGAGAAAGCCCAGTACCACTGGGTGAAAGCACTTGTTTGCATTCTGTTGGTTTTGTATTAAAGAAGATTTTTGCAAAAAACGACGTTGGTGGATTCCACTTTTTTTCTTTTGGGATTACTGTTTTTTGAAAGTCAAAATTTTCACTCAAATCTCTACCACTTTAGTGTGGTTTGACTTATTCATCAATTTGTGGTGTCCTGGAAGTGTTTGGTTGCTTCAAGCTCTTAGTTTTTCTTTCTTACTCTACAGCCTCTGCTACACTCTCTTGCCATTATCTTTAAACAAAACTGATAGTATTTTCTTCTCACTTACTTGGATTAGCCCCACTCCATTCACACTCACTTCGTTCAGGCTGAATCACTCCCCTTCCCTACTCCCATTCCCACCCACCCCCAGATAAATTAAACATATACCCTCTCTCCTCTAAACACACACCCTTTCCTCTCCCTACTTTTTCAGAAACCCTGCTGCCATTACTCATTTCCTCATTACTTAAAACTGCTCACTAAAAGAGACTTTTTTCTCATCTTTCACACACTTTACCTTTCTCCTCTCCCCTTTCCACTTGATATTAGCATTTATTCTATCATAAACTGTTTTCCCTAAGTTTGTAAAACTATGTCTCTCCCAGGCTATACATTACCTTTTGACATGTTAATTATTATCTGTACCACTCCCAACCTCCTTCTAATCTCCATCTCTACCTCTTTCCATTGTACACTCTCAATCATAGACCCAACACCTACTCTAACCTACCCCCAAGCTAATTGCTGTACCACTTGTACTTTCCCTATAGCCCCATCTCTCTTCAATCATTATAACTCTACCCTACTCAAAATAAAGATGTTCCTACTGCACATACTCCCTATTAAAATAAACACAATATATCACTTTCTTTACAACTGTATTCCACTTAAATGTCCTATGATAAACCTACTATTCTCAGTTGATATATATCCCAAACCAGGACCTGTCTGCAGCACCTGTCTCTCTCAACTCACCCTTCACTCCCCCTCATCTCCACCCCCAGTACCTCTACACAGGCTCACTCCTCCACATCCACTAAAAACCTATCTATACTATCTATGAACATTCAAAGTATCATGACTAAAATCTCTTTCTTCATTCCTGGATCTCCCTACACACACCTGACATCCTCACCCTCTTTAAAACTTGGCTAACACCACACATACCTGACACTGACATGCTTCACCAGTTATAATATCTTCTGCCAAGATAGACTTAAGAAAAAAGGGGGAGGTGTAGCTATTCTATATTTTAATCAATTACCCCTCTACCCTCTATCAATATCTCCTCCTAACTTCCACCCAGCAGAAGTTCTCATTGTCAACTGTAAACTGTACAACCACAAGAAGTTAACAATTGTTAGAATTTACATTCCCCAAGGTAACAATATCCCTACTCTTGATCTCTTTCTCTCCTTGATCTCTCAGACTATTTCTTACAGAACTGTTATCTTGGGTGATGTTAACATAGACTGGAATAAACTCGACACTGATTCCCCCAACACCAGCATTAACCTCTATGGTTTCTCCCAGCTAATAACTACCCCTACACATCTAAATAAATACACCAATTCTGGCTCTACACTTGACTGGATCCTCATCTCTAATCCTATCCTGTTACAACCACACCACACTGCCAGATACTCTAAGTGACCACATTCCCACCTTCATAAAAAATACATTTTTCTCAACTGCACAAATCCCTGTAATCCATAGACTGTTGGAAACTCACTAATTTCAACCTGATACCTTTAACCACTTTTTCTCCTCAATAAACTATAAACTGGTCCTTCTGCCATGACCTCCCTTGGGAAGAAGCTGTCCTAAAATTTTGCAGCATCTTCCTAAAAAATCTAAACTCCCTGGCTCCCATCAGGAAAATAAGAATCAAGTGCCATTTTGCTACCTGGTTAGCACAAGCCACCCAAACCCTTATGAATAAGGGAGGTAGTGTCTGTAATAAATGGAAAAAAAAACAAATCCCTTTCTGATCTTCAAAGCTACAGGGAGTTCTGTAATCAAGCCAAAAAAGGTCAACCTCAACAAGAAAAACTTTTACAAATAACCACTAAATAACCACCACTCCAATCCCCCAAACAATTCTGGCATTATGTTAATAAACTCCTACATCCTTGCAGCCCCTCTTCACCTAACCCCTGCCTTAACAGCTCTCCCACAGATAATGTCACCTTTCTTAACTCCTTCTTCATAGACTCAATCCATAATTTAATGAAAAATGACAACATTACCTACTCCACTAACCCTCCAGCTAGCCATACAACCTCATTCTCTCTTAAGCCTGTCCCTACAGTTTATATTAGAGCACTTCTCAGCAAACTTAAAATATGCTCACTGTCTGCTGATAACCTACCTCCTCTCTTCCTTAAACTTGCTGCCAATTCTATTGCTTATCTCATCTCCATAGTAATCAATAGATCAATCAAAGAAAACATTGTCCCTGAAATCTGGAATAAATTCTATGTCATACCCTTACATAAAGGTGGTAATTCGACAGACCCCCTCCAATTTCAGACAATTTGCCATTCTTTTACCTCCATCAAAGATTATTGAAAAGTGCATTCATAAATACTCCTTGATCATCTTCCAATAGGAAATCTTCTAACCTCTACTCAACATGGCTTTCAACCTAACTACAGTACAAATACTGCACTGATATTCTTCACATATTCTATTGCTAAATCTTGGGACAACAGTAAGTTAGTCTCCTGTCCATTTCTGGACCACTCTAAGGCCTTTGACACAGTTTCCCACAAATTGCTCCTATCCAAACTAACTACCGTTAATCTCTCTAACTGTGCACTTTCTTGTTTCTCTAGCTACCTCTCCAATAGATATCATTCGGTTAAATGGCAATCTATCTCTTCTCCTTTGCTATCAGAACAAACAGGGTTTCCCCAAGGCTCCATCATTGGAACCCTCCTGTTTAATTTTTTTACTAATAATACTCATCCTACCCCCACTTTTCTTTAATACAATATGCGATGACTCCACAGTCATCACTTGCTCTGACAATCTCACCCACCTCCACACCCTTACCCAAGAATCTTTCCACTCAGTTAAAAAATGGCTAACATACAACCAACTTCTGTTAAACTTAAGAAAACAAAACTCCTCCTATTCCTCCCCAAATCTCTCCACCATCACAAAGCTGCCTTTACTGTCTCCCCTCTTAAAAACACAACCATATCTGTTAAACCTCATGTAACACTTCTAGGAGTTAGTGTAGATAATCAACTGAAGTTCAATCTCCACATTTAACAGTGCATCAGAAAGACTCTGCAAATGTTGGGCTTGATTACAAGTACAAAACATTCCTCACAAATGATTCTAAACTCTCTTTTACACAAGCTTTCCTACACCCCACTCGACTCTATGTTGCCCCTATTCTCACAAACCTCCAATCCAATCTTATGTCTAAAATGGAATGCACTTATAATAAAATTAAAAGGTTTGTGGCTAATCAAAACCCTATTGCTCTCACCACTGTCTATCCTTGAAAAACCTTCAGTGGCTGGAACTCCAACAACTACTCCTACCTCAGCTTCACCTAGTTCATTCCATCCTGTACAAAACCTCATCCTGTCCTTCTCTCTCTACCTACATTCAACCTTATACTCCTAACTGTTCACTCTGAAGGTCTCAACAACACATACTAGAAGTTTCTGTGCTCAATAAAAATATTGGCAAACTCCTCTACAACCACTTTGTGGCAAATGCTTGGAATAAACTGCCACTAGGTGTAAGATCTACCCCTAACACTAGCGCCTTTAAAATATCCCTAGAAAACAGTCTCCTAAATGGTCATGCTTATGTGTTCACCCAACTTAAACTACCCTCCCCTCCTTTAATGCTACTGCTGCTACCTTCAGCCGTCTCCCTCCTTTTTTTTGATGCTTTTAAACTCCTACTAATAGGCAGTGCTACATACAACTTAAAGTGCTGTGTCCTTGGATATTGTACCCTGAGTTTGTTTTTGGCAATTTCTTGTATATATTCTGTATTATCACTTATTTGTTCACCTTGTATTACATGCTTGTAATTTTTTTATCCTGTTCAACTTGGTCATTGTACTTAATGTATGTAATTCTTTTACTCTGCTATTTTTGACATATTTCATGCATGCATATAACTTTTTACTTTTAAAACTGGAGCTTTTCACCTCAGGCCTCCTCTGGAAAATGGCTGCTGCCAGTCTGACTAACCCTGTGAAGAAAGGTCAAATAAATAAATAAATAAATACATAAATAAATAAAGCCACAAAGCAAGAAAAAACATAAATAATTTATTAAAGTCAGTGTTCCATAGCTCAGTAGTAACATAACTTTTGCTGTAGTTAGTTTTGTGTTTAGATATTTAGACTGTCGACATTATTCTGTTTAGATTTTTGTTTTTACTTATCATATTGTAGACCAGTACCCATTAGTCTACTAACCACTTTTCAGGGGAGACCTGACGTGGCATTTATACTTGTTAGGGAAATTTGCCCATGGTGTAGGAGAAATTCCCCTACTCTTTTTAATAGGTCCCATGAAATAATTTGCATCCACCTGAGCAACTATCAACTCAGGCAAATGGAACCTCATTTTTACACCTCTAAAGGATGACACACTTAGGAGTGTAGCACCTTCTCATGCTGAACTGCAGTGTCAGCAATCCAGGTGTGGTTGGATTCAAAACCAGAGCATTCGGCATCAAAGTTGAGTTTGCTACCTGTTGTGCCACTGACACTGCTAGATCATTTAAATATATATATATATATATATTGAACCCTGAAGGACAAACCGGGGAATTCAATAAACACCATCATGCAGGCTTTGCACAAAGCCTACATGGAGTTTACGAGTTAGCTAGCTGAACAGCAACACTAATCATATATTCATGTTGCTCATTGTGCTTACACATCTACAAGCACAGTTTCATGGCCAGCAACAGTTTCACCACCCAGGAAGCTATGCACGCCAGCATTAGTACAGAAAAAGGATGCATTCAAGTTTGCTTACCAACAAACTTGCTTGGTCAAGATTACGCTGACAGCCAGAATGACTGGGATAAGAATATTGCAATACCATCAGTAATAACACAGAAAAGAAAAGTATACTCATTGCAATGTACAATAAAAAAATTGACTACTGAAATAATGCAGGGGAGTGGGTTAAATAGGAAGGGCAAATACAAAGAAACATATACTGGGCAGGGAAAGTGCGTTTATACAAATGGGCATAGACATGTATGATAGGGATGAATAAAGAGTAAGAGGGCATGGTAAATATGTCTATATCCCCAAAATGGGATATGTCAATTTATGTACACTGCCAGCACAAGTCAGCAATGTAACATTAAGCACATATGTACATCACACAGTACGTACTGCTGTTTACACCTTCTGAGCAATTATCTTATGATATAAACACATATTATAGTATATATGTGAAGGACATACAAGGTTATATTTCAATGGAGGTGAATCTTTGTGATATAAGCATCACTGGCATACTCACTAGAGGGGACATTTTGTAAGGATGGTATATAAATTAGGAGTATTTTGCATATTCTTAAGATCTGTAAATTGACTTGCTTGAATATGACTGACATCTAACCAAAACTCTCAACCAGAGACACACAGCAACAGACTTCTTGACAAATGCAGACATAAACAGGGCCTGTCGGGGACACTTTTACAATATAATGACCATATAATCTGCAGCATTAACAGAAAATGTGAATGTAATTTATTGTACATGTTCTTCAGGAACAGACATTTACAACTATAATGATTGTCAGTATTCTATAAGTGGAATTCACCACCCCTTCCCCAAAAATGACCAATTTTTGGATATTTTAAGAGGGACAGTGTTAAAAGTGGAGTTGTAATTAGGACCAAGCATGGCCCGTTGATAGGTTTTCATGACCCATAAGAAAAAATCATCAGCTGCAAGAACCAAACCCATGCCATCAATGTCATTAGTGAGCTGTGTATATACTGGGCACAACACAGAAAGATTTATTATACACAGGCATTTAGTAGAACACCTTGAAGGGAAGTCAGCACTGTCAAATCCTAATGGGTATACATCACAAAGAATAGTTGTGTATGGCCTACCAGATGTGTGGGAGCTCGCTGTGCCAAATGTGATACACTTGACTAATGCATCCCTGGCTGACATAGGTATTGGCCATATGGATAACAACACATACAAATACCACAGTATTATGAGTGGATTCCTACACACAGCTGAGTATTGCATGCATCTGACACATGTAATGCCAATAGATATTGTCTGAAGCATCTGCAATTGATGTGTCAATTAAGAACTGATCCATTATAATGAATGATACAGCAGTATGTGAGAATGCTGGCAATGCATCAACTATAGTCATATACACAGAAAGTACAGCAGTGCAATCATGTGTCAATGATTGAGGAAGCTGTCACTGTAATATTTTACACATTCCAAACAATATATGGAACATCTACTATAAGCACGTCAAACCTCAAGACATATGACACATGATCACTGTCCCCCTGACACTGCCATTCATGTCATTATACTGTAGTGAAATCCAGACATGCATCCCTATGTGCTCATGTAAACTATCAGGTGGAAATACTGATGCAGTGTAGTGGTAGATCTGTGATGCTGTATAGTCACACTACAGCTGTACATAGGCTACAATTGCATTTGTAAGAGGGACAGTGTTAAAAGTGGAGTTGTAATTAGGACCAAGCATGGCCCGTTGATAGGTTTTCATGACCCATAAGTCAAAATCATCAGCTGCAAGTACCAAACTCATGCCATCAATGTCATTAGTGAGCTGTGTATATACTGGGCACAACACAGAAAGATTTATTGTACACAGGCATTTAGTAGAACACCTTGAAGGGAAGTCAGCACTGTCAAATCCTAATGGGTATACATCACAAAGAATAGTTGTGTATGGCCTACCAGATGTGTGGGAGCTCGCTGTGCCAAATGTGATACACTTGACTAATGCATCCCTGGCTGACATAGGTATTGGCCATATGGATAACAACACATACAAATACCACAGTATTATGAGTGGATTCCTACACACAGCTGAGTATTGCATGCATCTGACACATGTAATGCCAATAGATATTGTCTGAAGCATCTGCAATTGATATGTCAATTAAGAACTGATCCATTATAATGAATGATACAGCAGTATGTGAGAATGCTGGCAATGCATCAACTATAGTCATATACACAGAAAGTACAGCAGTGCAATCATGTGTCAATGATTGAGGAAGCTGTCACTGTAATATTTTACACATTCCAAACAATATATGGAACATCTACTATAAGCACGTCAAACCTCAAGACATATGACACATGATCACTGTCCCCTGACACTGCCATTCATGTCATTATACTGTAGTGAAATCCAGACATGCATCCCTATGTGTTCATGTAAACTATCAGGTGGAAATACTGATGCAGTGTAGTGGTAGATCTGTGATGCTGTATAGTCACACTACAGCTGTACATAGGCTACAATTGCATTTTATAGGTTCATATGTTCATAGGAGAGTACTAGGCTAATGAACCAGAAGCCCATATAAGCTTAGCCAGATTTAACATGAGTTTAGCAATTTTCAATACCTAAGTGAATGAAGTTCACAAAAATATGAACCTATGCAATGGTATGTAATACTGACTGCCTCTGTCCATGAGGGTCATGGGCACTAACCCATGAGTAAATTTACGATTACACAACCATTGATCTAGGTTGCACTTGATGAGGTTTAGGGAAGGGCTTTGTTTTACATGAAAGGGAAAATTGTTAAAGAGAAGGGGTAGTCTCCTAGAGATTAATGTACCTCTCCAACATGATTTATTTATGTCAGAGCCTAGGTAAAGATCCTTGGAATGAGTGACCTGTATGCAGTTTGATTTATGAATGTGTGACATTTCCATCTGGGCTGGACTGGACACTGCCCTGTAGGTCAGAAACAGATCACTCCTTAGTAGTCTGTAGGAGACAGATTACAGTGATAGGGATTTCAATCTTTCCATGTAGGATTTGTGTTTTATAACCTGTATTTACCTGGTGAAAAAACTCTGGGTTCACTCTAGTTGTTGCAGATGTCTGCTGAGGTACTTGCCGAAATGTCAAAAGATTTTTAATACTCTTAACATATACTGGAAGAATCACGCAGATAAAATGTAAGCCAAAAAAGGTTTATTTTACATGCATGGAGACCTGCTACAAAACTTGATATGTCAGCAGTCTGAATTTTGTACATTTTACATGGGTTTATATAGTATCCTTTGCACGTACACAGCAGCTGATTACTAGACAAGGAATTTAAGTCAAGACTATAAATTTGCTCACTGGAGTCTTAAATGATCACAAATCAGGCACGAGATAAGCTGATGCCTACCCCAAGGTAACATCTATACATTCCTCCTTGGTCAGAGGTCAGTCACAAGATTGGCTTGTGCCTGGACCAAGGCAGCATCTGTGCATTCCTTTTTGGTCAGCAAATTCTTTTCAAGAAAAACAACTCATTTTAGCTTATATTTCTTTACACGCAATATAGTTTCACATTTTAACCCTTTCTATACAGGATACAAAGATGTTGAACACAAAGATTCTTACTACATTTCCCCCCCTAACAACACTTTGTATCACCAGTAATATATTTTATGCATACAACCTTTCACATGATTCATGTCTGGTATGGTTAGAATAATAAGCTTTGGTTGCATTGGCAGACAATACACTTGATATTATCATTCGGATGCAAGGAATGCAACAACAACCCATCAGCAGGAATATAATGGCACCAACACATACAGCAATTAAGACATTCATAAGTACTGTTCCCCAATTCCCAAATCAATTTTGGAAAAAGTCAGTCAATGGATTTTGTCCTGGTTTTGTAAGTTCAGAAACCTGTTGTAGGATCTCCAGATGGCTCTCTATGTCATGCTCATTATCAGGGATATACGAACAACACTCCTCCTGGATAAGAGCACAAGTACCTCCTTTCGCCGCTAGGGTGAAATCGAGCGCCATACGATTCTGCAACACCACAGTCCTCATTGCAGTTAACTCATCCGTCACCAATTCTAGCGCAGAAAAAGTTGCATTGCTCAGAGTTTCTAACAGTTTCGACAGTTTTCTGAGCTCCCAAATAGATTTTACTGTCCCATACGCTGGAAGAATACCAGCCCAGGAAATAATATCATCGCCCAAGTCCATGTGTGATAGTCCCTTGCTGCTACTGTGGACTAAATCGTGATGATAGATCCAGGATGCATTAACTTTACCTATGGGATTAACAGGTTTATTAACAGTACGTACATTTCGTATTTTACCTTGGGGAAGAGAAAATGTATGTCTTATGGCTGGTGCCAAATAACCCAAGAAACAACTGCCTGACCAATTTCTTGGTAACCATTTGTATGCTTTTCTACCACAGATAAAATAACACTCATTCACTTTGAGGGTGGCATTAACTGGAATAAACTGTTTTTCTTTGTCTTGTATCCCTTTAAACAAAAAATTATACACAGATAACATTTTTTCAACAAAGCTTGTGACATTAATGAACCCTGTACTGTTAACAAATGCTAGTATAGGCTTGAAACTCATTGTACAGTGTCCATCTATTGTACAGTTATGAGTTATGGTTTCGTTACACTGACTCCACCCAACTTTAATTTTGCCAGACCTTTGAAAGCATACAGTTCCATTCTGGCGACCCATGAGGGGTAATGCAATTTTGCCCTCCAAGGCTACGTTCGAGGTTTTAAACAGTAAATTAGTCCAGGTATCATTTGCCCCCAAAGGTACTGTACTTAACATCAAACCACCATGTGCAGTGGGGATAGCTGTGCATGTTCAACAATTTGAAACATTAAGAGACAAAGCATATGCATATTTAATAGCCTGGTACGTATTAAAAGGTGGATGCCAGGCTGTATTTTTATCTCTCCTTGCTTGGCTAGTTTTGTTTAGAAAGAATGGCCAAAACAGAAAAACAACACTTACACTTACTAATAACAAAATTATTTTACAATGCCTTTGTGGGAAGGGCTGCTCCCTTCCGGTATTTTTCTGCATTGCTACAACAGTCAGAAAAGTTTTTATGAAAACAGGATTACTACTAATCAGTGTTCCTCAGGGGAACTCAAATTCTTCTCCAACTCAAATTTCCTGACAATCTTGCAATGTGTCAGGTGAATCCAAGATGTTCGCTCCTTTATTCGAACTGCTGTGGGAGTAGAAATCAAAACCTGGTATGGTCCTTCCCACTTAGGTGAGCTCCAGGTCTTTCATTTTATGATTTTGATCCAGACCCAGTCGCCAGGTTTCACTTCCAGGATCCTGTTGTTCTTCTGATCTGAAAAGCAATCATTCGTTAGAGAGGTGTTAGTTCTGGTCAGCAATTTCCTCATGTAATCTGCTATCTCTTCACCCCCCTCACGTTCCGCAGGCAAAAGACCTTGCCACTGCGGGACGTAGTACGGTCTCCCGTATAATAATTCAAATGGTGTGACCCCTTTTGAGGTGGGAGTGGTACGCATGGACAGGAGTGCTAGAGGTAAGCAGTTTATCCAAGACTGATGTGTCTCGGCCATGAGTTTACGTAACTTGCCTTTGAGAATACCATTATGGCGTTCAACCAACCCTGCTGACTGTGGGTGGTAGGCACAGTGGTGTTTTAGTTCAATCTGAAAAACGGCAGCCAGCTTTTGAATAACTTGGTTTACAAAATGTGTGCCATTATCAGAATAGATGCATGTGGGTAGCCCAAAATGAGGGATAATATTATTCGTAAGGGCCTTGGCTACCGACAGGGCATCTGGATGTGTTACTGGAAAGGCTTCAACCCATTTTGTAAAAGCGTCAATAATGACCAACACAAATCGCTTTTGTTGGATGGGAGTTAGTTCAATGAAGTCCATACAGATTGCATGAAATGGGTACGGAGGGAGTGGAAAAGCTGCTGGGGTGACCCTTACCCCTCCTCCATGGTATCGTGCACAAAGCAGGCACGATAAACAGAATCGTTTGGCATATGCTATAAAGCCCTTAGTCCAGAAAATTTGCTGGATCATCTGAACCATAGCAGCAGGGCCCAGATGAGATGGCCCGTGCGTCACTAATGAAGCATACCTAAAAAGGTTTGTTGGTAAAACATACTTGTCATTTGGACCTACAAAAATTCCCTGTTTTTGAATAGCCCCATATTTAACCCATCACTGTTTTTCCTGAATTGTACAAAGTTCCTGCATCACCTGTAAAGTTTGTAAATCAAATTTATCTGTAGGGTGAAGTTCCTTTTGTGTGGTCTCGAGTGCAAAAGTAGAGGTTAAGGCTACACTTTTTGTGGTTTTGTCAGCTAGTGCATTTCCAAGTGATACTGGATCTTTGGCATTTGTGTGTGCTGCGCATTTACAGATGGCCAGTCCCCGTGGCAGCTGGACAGCTTGTAGGAGGCTAAGGATTAAATCCTTGTTGGTTATTTCCTTTCCTGAGGCCGTAACCATTCCCCTATTTTTTCATTGCTGTGCAAAGACATGGACCGTGGAAAAAGCATACTGACTATCTGTGTAGATAGTAACTGCCTTATCCTTGGAAATGGTGCATGCTCTGGTTAAAGCAATTAGTTCAGCCGCCTGTGCGGACAGGTTTTTGGGGAGAGGTTTTGCCTCTAACATCTCAGTCGCAGTTGTGACTGCATAACCCACTTGCGTGATACCTGCCTCATTTTTATGTGCTGACCCATTTACAAACAGGGTCCAATCTGAATCTGCCAAAGGTTGGTCCTTAAGATTTGGTTTTGGTAAGACATTGGAGTGTATTAAATTTAAACACACATGAGGGGCACCGTCATCAGCTGTGGGTAACAGTGTGGCTGGATTTAGAGTAGTGCATTGCTTAATAGTCATGTGTGGTTGTGATAGTAACGTTGTCATACAGGATAAGTGTCTGCTAGGAGAGAGAAAGGTAACTTTATCCTGCAGTAGTATTACCGCCACGGAGTGTGGTACTCGTAGGGTGAGGTCATGGAATAAAACTAGGGTTGCAGACGCTTGTACAGCCTGTGCGGCTGCAACTACAGCTTGTACACAATGTGGCAGAGATCATGCCACTGTGTCTAACTTGCTGGAATAAAAAGCTAAAGGTCTCAACTTATCCCCATAAGTTTGCAACAGAACTGACGTCATAAAACCCTGCTTACAATTTACTGTCTGAACAAAAGGTTTCGTATAGTCAGGGAAGCTAAGTGTTGCAGATCCTACTATCAATTGTTTTACCCTAGTAAATGCCTGTATTGCCTTATTCGTCCACTGCAGCGCGTTATGTGCTGCCATGGGAAGTGCAAAAATAAGTTTTGAAAGTGGACTCACTTTTTCTGCATAGTTGGGAATCCAACTACGACAAAAATTAGTTCTTTTTAAAAATGACATCATTCTTTTTTTCGTGCTGGGCATTGGTGCTTGTAAAATAGCTTCTTTTTTACAGTTATCTAGTTGTTTGCCAGCAATTGAAATGGTATAGCCTAGATACTGTACTTCAGTTTTACAAAATTGTAATTTAGATTTGTTTACCTTATGTCCTTTTTTCGCCAAAAAATGCAACAACCGAATAGTTTTGGACTTACAGACAGCCTCCGTGGGTGCGGCCAGTAAGATGTCGTTTACGTATAACAGTAGATGACAGCCATTTTTTGGTTGAAACTGTGCCAGGTTTGTCGACATTTTTTGCGAAAAGATTGTAGGACTTTTACAGTATCCCTGCGGCAGTCGGGTGTATGTATACCGCTTGCTCATGAACGTAAAGGCAAACCAAAATCTACTACCTTTTTGTAGAGGGATAGAGAAAAATGTGTTACTGATATTAATGACAGAAAAATACTTATCTGTGGGAAGGATATCGTTTAACAGCATAGATGGATCGGGGACCACAGGAGCCCTTGGCACTACGGCAGCATTTACAGCCTGCAGATTCTGTACCAGTCTCCATGTCCCGTCCGGTTTTCTTACTGGGAACAAGGGTGTATTACACAGTGAATCTGTGCATGGAATTAAAACCCCAGCTATTAGTAGAGCTGTGATTACTGGTAAGATGCCTTTTTTTGCCTTTTTACTTAATGGATACTGACGCTTATGAGGTTTAAAATCGAATTTTGGAGTTATTTTAACCTGTCCTGCTGTTTTTATTAGCCCAATGTTATGCTGTCCTAGGGACCATAAGGATTTTGGTACTGACTGTAGTTTTAATTCTTTCTGTGGGGTCAGAAAGAATAGTCAGGATGGCAGGTCTCCTGTTGGTACTAACTGATCTTTTCGAAGATGTACTGTTGGTTGGGCTTGGGTCACCCAATTTAACTTCTGTACCTGAACTCCCTTACCTGCCAGTTGTTTCGGTGTCATTTTTGACCACTTGGTAACCTTTTTTCCAACCATATAACACGCCACCTGTTTTTTTCTAGTTACAGATACATGTGGGGTGGAAGCATTTAGAAAGCTGTTGCATGTCTCTTGTGAGACTACAAGTAACTGCAGAGTTTTCGGCTTTGTCCCAATAAAGATCATGTAATAGGATTTTGGTTACTTTATGTTTAAAGAATTGTTCCTCATACTTGGGGATCGGGTCCCACATTTTTTTTGTAATACATTGTACAGTGCAGTTGTTTGGCAGCCTTTGGTAATTGAATGGTCGTACCGTATTTGCTCAAAGCTAGATTAGTTAACTCATTGACCACGCTTTGCGGTCCTGTTTTAATAAGATTATTACTATACCAGTAATGTAGATCCCTTTGTCTTACCTGCAACATCTCATTCTGGATTTTCGTACGCTTAGCCAAGATTTCTGATGCAGTTGGTACCGCTGCTATTTTAAAAACATGCATCAGGACTTTTTTTAGTAAATTAACAGGGCAAATCTGAGAGATAATTACCCGAAATCTAATGGTTTGATTAGTTTCAGGGTCTGTAAACCATAAAGGTTTAGACAAAGGTTTTTTATAAATGAGGCCATTAGCCGCTTTGACTAGTACATAGTCATTAGTAATCACATTGGACGGTACTACAGTGTGCTTTAATAAGGTCCTAGAAGCCCCTGAGTTACATAAAAACTCTATATCCTTCCCTTCAACCTATAATATGATTGCACATCTAACTGCATAGTCATAGCTAGAGCTGTCAGGTTTACAAACTGACAGCCACTTTTTTTGAAAAATCAGTTATCTTATGTTTTCATTCTGCACATTTTCCTTTACCTTTTTTATTTACATTTTTAAAATCATCCTTACTTTGCATTACTGGCTCTTGCCAGCCAATTTTAGTGCCTGGGTCCGGTTTATGCGTGCTGCCATTATATAGTCATGCTGAACTATGTTCTGGAGCAGCAGCAGGCTTCTTGGGACTCCGGCAATTTCTTGCGAAATGTCCTTTTTATTCGCATTTAAAGCATTTTCCCCTCTTTTGTCTACCTTTATAATTTTCGGAATGTCCTACATCCCCTCTTTTTTTACCTTTACCTCGTCCCCTTTCTCTACCTCTGTTGGCTGAGTTATGTACTAACATAAGTGTCCCATCCGCACCTACTGCAAAGGTTTGAGCCTGTTTTTTTTTTTTTTCCTCTAGATACTTTTTTGCAATTCCTGCATACTCCAGTAAGGGTTGCAGACGTGCTGTCCTGTGATCTATCATATGTTTTTGAATGAAGTTACTAACTGCAGTTTTGCACCCTTTTAAAAAGGCATTTTTTAGTTGCTGTTTATAAGATGAGTCATCTTTTTGATCATTTGGCCTTGTCATTCTACTATGGTTATTAAAACATTGGTTAAGTCTCTGCAAGTAATGATTTACTTTTTTATTTTCAGCCTGTACACACTGATTAATGCAAGTCCAATCTGCCCTAGGTTTTCAGTGATTTGTAATACGCTTTAACAAGGCTTGTGATTGTGTCTTATATGTTTTAGAACCAAAAGCACGAGCTTTACCATCTGCCCTAGTTAGGGGATTTCACTCTTTACAAATTAAGTGCCAGTCTGGTCCTAGGATTTGGCTTATTACCTGTTTTAATTCGACAGAATTTAATTTGTAACTTTTTATTATACCTGTAATGTCTTTTTTAAATTTAGTCATGTCTAATTTTGGGTGTGGTATGCCCTCCACAGCTTTTTGAATGTCTTCCCATGTCCAAGGTTGGCAAACAAAAATAGTAGGACCCTGACCGGGTGTTTCTGCCTGGGGGTTTGCTACTTCTATAAGGGGATATGAGTCTGTGGATACCGTATTTAATTTATCTTTTTGTAATTTGGCTTTTTTAAGCTTCCATTTGTCTACAGTACGTTTTTGAAGTTTTATGGACCCACCTATTTGTTTTGTAATTACTATGGGGGGTACAATCCTATTTTGATTTTCTGTATCATTTACCTGATACTGGGGTGGACTAGCCACGTCTTTAGGGTCCTCGCGATACATGGGCGGGGCTGTCGGTTTACGACAAACAACAGATGTCTCGTCATCCTCTTTGAGGACAAAAAATGCATCTTTTGCACTCGAGCCACCACTTTTCTTATTTAAAAAATGTTCCTTATGTCTTTTATTAGCTTTTTCCAACCATTTCTGTGCTTGAGGAAATCCCATCTTTTTTTGTTTCTTAACCTTACCTCCTGTGTCCCTGCGCAGGTCTCTCACTAGCTTTTGACATTTTGCTCTATTTAAGGTACCACTAAACCCATAATCTTTTTTCCATTTTTTTATATATTTTAGATTTTTTGGATGTAGTTTAAACATATATTCCTCATCTTCAGTCCTTTTAGTTAAGCAGCCCTTACTAATACAACAACTGCTTTCTATTCCCATTTGTCTTATTTAAAAGAAAAACTGTTTTCTTTTCCTGAGATCTCTACCGGTCTTTTGTAAAATTTTAACAAAAGAAATTCCTTTATGACTAGTCCCTTAAAAAAAAGTACTTTTATAAATGAAAAAAAGCTTACCTTACTGCGGATCTTCTGCCCTCATTCGTCACCGTCCCACGGATCGAATCTAAGAGTGACTGGCCTCTACTTATGACTTCTTTGTCGGAGGTCTTTCCGTTCAAGGGAATCCGAGATTCGTTCTCCCTTTCCTGTACAGGTTTTTCAGTCCCTCTTATGCGATTCGTGCTGTGAAGAGGTGGCCCCATGGTCTTGGGCGCCAGAAATGTCAAAAGATTTTTAATACTCTTAACATATACTGGAAGAATCACGCAGATAAAATGTAAGCCAAAAAAAGGTTTATTTTACATGCATGGAGACCTGCTACAAAACTTGATATGTCAGCAGTCTGAATTTTGTACATTTTACATGGGTTTATATAGTATCCTTTGCACGTACACAGCAGCTGATTACTAGACAAGGAATTTAAGTCAAGGCTATAAATTTGCTCACTGGAGTCTTAGATGATCACAAATCAGGCACAAAATAAGCTGGTGCCTACCCCAAGGTAACATCTATACATTCCTCCTTGGTCAGAGGTCAGTCACAAGATTGGCTTGTGCCTGGACCAAGGCAGTATCTGTGCATTCCTTTTTGGTCAGCAAATTCTTTTCAAGAAAAACAACTCATTTTAGCTTATATTTCTTTACACGCAATATAGTTTCACATTTTAACCCTTTCTATACAGAATACAAAAATGTTAAACACAAAGATTCTTACTACACAAAGGGTGCATTATACTCAATTATTTGTGTGGTGAGGGCCATGTAGAAGGATTTTCTCACCACTGTTGACACAAAGTGATTGAAGTTCACATTAGTATCAACCTGAGTACCTAGATCACATTTCACTTGGTCTTTTCTTAGTGGGGTACTGTCTATATTCTGATTAGATTGGGTATTTGCTTTCCAAAAGGGAATAATTATGATTTTTTTTTGCATTTAGTTTCTCTCTCCATGGACATGTAGTTTGTGTGTGTTAATCCTTTCTGCAGTATATCCATATTGTTTGCGCATTCAGTGATTGCCACCAATTTGCAGTCATCTACAAACTTGGTCAGACAAAAACTGTCTATGTTTGCATTGACTTCTGAGAAATAAATAGTGAGCAGGAAAGGGCTTAGTATAGAACCCTGTGTTATGCCTTGGTGACTGGTCTCTTGCTAGAGGTGAATTCACCCACTTTGACAGTATGTGTCCTGTTGGTGAGCCATTTGGCTACCCACCTGGTGACATAGGGGTTTATGGCCAGCTGAGAGAGGTTCTATATAATTCCTGAGTGGGGAATTCTATAAATGCCTTGGACAGGTCAAGTTAGGTGAAATGCACAGTCTCTCCCTCATCCATGGCCTTGGTGACCTTCTTGAAGCAGTCAACCAGATTTAACAGCCATGACCTACCCTTAATGAATCCAAACTGGGTTGGTTCCATAGCTGAGAGATTACCTATGTCCCTGTTGATAAGTTCCATGATGAATATTCCCATGGCTTTACTGATGATGCTATTTATGCTTATGTGTCTATAATTGCCTGTATATGTTGATGGTCCTCCCTTGTGCAAAGGGATGACTGTTACGGTCTGGCGACTCTGGTTAAATAGGAATCCATGTTGGTCTGCTAGGTCAGGTTTGAGGTTATTTCAAAGGCAGCCTATGATATTGTCAGGGCCCACTGATGCCATGTTTTTAGCCTTAGAGAGGGCAAAGATGATCTACTGCCTTGAGATAATAGACTGAGGAATGGTTGCAGGTGGTATATTTTGGGTCATAACCAGTGGGGACAGGGGGGTGAAGTTTGATGGAAATCTGTGAGCTAGCAGGTCGTCTATTTCCTCTGGTTGAGTATGGGTGGTGCCATCTATAACCAGCTCTGTGCATAGCTGGATGTTCCCCTTAAGCTTTGAAATGGAATTAAAAAATGCTTTGTGACATTGCCTCCAAATACAACGTTGGGTATGAATCACATGCAACACAGTGGATCTGTTAACATAGTCATACATTGCAACCTATTTCATGCCATTATATCAGTTGTACATCATATGCCTATATGTTTATCAGTGAGAACGTATGTGTGAGGGGCCTAACACCATATATGGACACATTACAACAGAGGCTGATGCAGTTTGTGCAGAACATTTAATGACGTGAATGCTGACAGTCCCACAATGCTGCTGTGGAACACCTGAATAATCATTGTGAATAGCAACACAATTGTGCTTATAATGAATTTCCCAAGGTTGTAAGTGAATCTGAACATGTTATATGCTTGTGTATACAGCAGCATTACATGTGGATGAGTCCAGGTGCATGTGCCAGTGTAATCAGTATAATATAATATTTCTTTCTGTCAGATAACATTTGTAGATGCCAGATACACACATGCACTCCTGTACCATACTGCAGCTGTCAATGGTGGTTGAATGAGAACTGTGTAGAACATTACTCTGCTACAAGAACACATGTATTTGTAAGGCAACGATATACATAGCATCATCCCATGTCAACAGACCTCAGGAGACTTACTACTACAGCTGTTATGGAAGGAAAATGTAACCAAATGTCAGCAGTGGCCATTAATAAATTAGCTCAAATCACAGATTGGAATACACTGTTGTAGGGCTACAGTACATCCACACCTCAACAGAGCACATGTGGATGACAACATTGATATGTGTAATCTTCTGAGGGTCATAAGGCATTGCTAGGCTAGCAGTTAATAGTACATAAAATCCTAGCCATTAGTATACCATTTAAACAAAGAATTGCTGTATCTATGTGATGGAAGATGTTAGGTGCATGTGTGTATGTGTGTATGTTTTTGACTTTATTACAGACTGCCTCTGTTCATACGTGACATGTGCACCCCATGACAGAATTAGCAATCACTCATCCAGTGGTCTGGAGATAGCTTGCACAGGGTAATGTAGGGGCTCTGCTTCATGATGTGTGCATGCATCTTTCAGATGATGATATCTTCAGTGTTCCACAGCAAGGATGTTATGTGTATAGAGGGAACAGGGACGTTGGATTCACAGGGCTATTTATAAGTTCTTCTGAGTGGCCGTCAACTGACAAGTGATTCAAAACATCATACAATGACTGTAATATACTGCCAACCACGCACTAGCTGATTGAGATAAAATCTGAACACAATAAATGTGTAGGTATCCGAGTCTGATTTTATACAATGTGACACTAGCACCACAGCTGTCTGACTTTAACAGTGTGAGAGTGCACTTTGAAGAGGATGATATCATCATTTTCTGCTGAGGAGAAGACAATGTTTTTGAGGAGTGTCTATTATAGATGTTGACTCACATCTGATGTAAAATTGTATCCACACTGGTAGTTGGATGAACACACAGTCAAATTGACTGCTGTGAGATTAGAATCCCTACTGATCTAGTTACACAAACTACAGAACACATTTTGTAATGCTAGAACCAACAGAGATGTCTCAGTTTAATACTGTCAGAGCGCACTTTATCATCATTCCGTGTTGAGAAGATGTTGGGAGGTTTGTGTGACATAGATTGGGACTCACATCCTGGTGTAAAATTCTCTCCAGCCTGATAGTTGAATGAATACACAAACAGTGAAGTTGATTAAACCCCCTACCTATTTAATTATACAAACTGCAGAACACAGCACTTAACACTAGTATCATGGCACACGTCTGACCTGAACTGTTTCAGAGTGCACTTTATTGAGGATGACATCATCAGTGTATAGTGAGAAGATGATGGTATGAGGGCTGTAGGAAATTGCTGTGTAGTTATGTACCAGTGCAAAAGTATTTTCTGAATGATGCTTGATAGAGGGCAGCAGGGCCTAGAATTAAACTCTTCTGATTATGCGTGTACACACACACACACACACACACACACACACACACACACACACACACACACACACACACACACATTAAGCGTTGTCAGATTTGATTCCCTGCCTAACCAAATACACAAACTGGAGACCACAGTACTTAACACTCACATCATCAAAAAGGTCTGATTTTATCATTGTCACATTGCTGTTTATACTGTTATGAGATGTGTGCGCAAAGGCAGGACTTGGACTATGAATTTGTGATTGCAATTTGTAAAAATACATTTAAATACATCCTGGTAACGTATTTGAAAGAAGCTATCATGAATGCATCTTGCAGAACTGAGCCATACATGTACCTGTTTTGCAGGATGTTGTTTAGATAACATACTCAAAGATATAAGTACACAAGCACGCGAGAGCACACACACACACACTCACATAATATGTGCCTTCATATTCGAATGAAGTAATGTCCACATTAATAGAATTTACTGACAATATCAATGTGATATGATCATGGCTGACCAATGTCCAGTGTCTGTATAATCCCATACCAAATGTAACAATGCAGTTATGCTCTGTATTTCCATAGTCTGCTTGACAATGGCACAGGTGCTGATACATCATTTGCAAGTGCATTTCTAGAGTGCACACATGAATATTAGAAAGTATGTGCTTGGTCAAGCACACATGTCCCTGTATTCTCTTGTTTATGAATGTCTTTCCATGTATAGGAAAATAACAGCTCAGTAACCAGAGTAAGCCATGCTAAACACTTCTGCACATAGTCCATCGCAGAGAAACTAATTTACACAGATGGTGGCAAAGTGTTAGTACATGCATGATTTGCATTTCAGAAATTTAACTTGAACTTGTAAAGTAGCTTGCAAGATATGTTATGGGAGAAATTGTTGAAAGATAGTGTGATGCTCATGGTATAGTCTTTATGTAAAGTGTTGTGGCCAAAGATTTATTACATTAATAAGTGTTGCCATTGCCTCCCCCATTTGCACGACATTAAGTGCTGAGCAAAGGCAGCCCCGTGCTTAAGATAAAATGTGTAAGATGCAATTTGGTTGGTCCATCTTTTGTGCAAACAGGCTCAGCAGTGAGGCATGGCCATCTTCACTCTGGACAGTGCTGTTTAGCTTGGTGTGTGGCACAGTATGCAAGAGCAATGAGCTTCTGGTCAGAACATAGTTCAGCAAGAATTCAAATCTCAATTATTCCTTTTTTTTTCACAAATGTTGTCAGGGTGGCATTAGCTAAGTAAATGTGATCAGGGCTGCAAATGTGACTATCATTGACTACAGTAAAGTATGTGTCTTTGGGAAAATTTATCAGTAATGCCTACCTCAACACAGTATTAGCTGTTTTGCAGGCCTCACTGCAAATCCCAAGTTAATTGTGTGCACAGCTTTCTAGAAATGACAAGAGGCGGTACATCTTTTTGAATGACTATTATGACTCAACAGGTATGCTAACTATTTGTATATGGTTGGATATGGTGAAAAGTGTGTGCAGTATGCTTCTTCACAGTAAGGACAGTTTCCACATCACATAGATGAACATTTCACCCATCATCACCTAAACATGATAAAGAGACTCCTACCATAGATTTTTAAACCTTGCCAACTACAGGAGCACTGATAAACTATTGAATCAAGGTACATGTTTCCAATATCCTTTAGCAGAGTCATGTCAGTATGTAGAAACCATGAGATGACCTGAACATCCATCATCCTAATAGATATATACACACACACGCGCGCGCACACACACACACACACACACACACACACACACACACACACACACACACACACACACACACACACACACGCGCGCAAAGGGGGTGGGAGTGAAGGGATGAATACAAGGAGAGATGAACATACATGGAGCAGTGTTTGGTTTAATGGAACATTCATGGACATGTTTTTAGTCTGTTCTCATTATTAAGCTGTCATGCTCTGCAGCATGAAGGGACTGATATAGGGGTACAGAAGGTTTAGGAGAGGGATAACAGGCTTATGACAAGCAGAACAATAGAACAAGGTTGGATAAATGTGTGATAGTTGTGGGGAAGGATGTCACCTCAAATACTCATTTTTGGCCATTATTTGATATATTTCCATGAGAACTCATAACTGTGTCAAATGTTAAGATGTGGATGATTTAACATATACACATATAATATCACGCTAAGAAATGATGTGACATGCATCTGACACTGGACCATGCATGCACTCAGGTCTCTTAGCAACAAGTACTGTTATGACTGTGTCATACTTCATGTTGGTGTGAATTAACTGAGACAGACTGGACTATATGAAAAGAGCCTGAGTATGTGTCCCAGGCAGGTATGTCCCTAGCCTTGAGCAGCATACTACCCTCATCTGGAATGATGCACAGTATAAACAAAAAAATATTGATTTCAATAGTTGGATCAGTTTTTGGTATCATTCAAAGGGGATCCAGTCCGTGTCAGCCTGGGAACCCATGGTCAACAAACCTTTCTGCTGTGCCAGAGATGTTTTGCACCAGGCACCTCTAGAATTTTGTCTGCTGGGAAAGGCTCTTGTCTCCCCCCATGGTGCCTTTTTTTAGGCATGGTCTTGAAAACAACAATACTTTCATGAAATTAACCAATGAGAACAAAATAAAGGTCATGCTGCTAAATGATTGGAGTTTAAACTAAAAACTGCAGGAGGAGACACAAAGGTATCACCAGCTACTGTATGTGTGGGTAGATATACACGTGCACAATATGCCCTTGCCCTGGCCAAGAGGCAACCTGTAGCACATGTGCTGGCCACCTAAGGGGTACAGCTTTTATCCTATGCACATACATACATTAAAATTGATACCAGGCAACTCTCACATCCTTTACTTATCCATGTAATGAATGTATACTGCTAGCGTCAGAAAGACTCAGCCCTGAATTACAACAGTTGTAACTGCAGTACTATCAGGGTAAGTGTTGAACCTGGAACAGGCAAATAAATGGGTAAGAGCACAGATGAATGGCAGATACCTGCATAGATTTATTTGAAAATGTACCTAAGTAGAATGTGTGTGAGTTGTCCAGCAAAGACATCAGTATGTCACATGACTGACACGTCTATAGATTTCTGCCATTTATCAGCTAACATGCCTCATGCATTGAAAATACACACAATAGAAAAAGCAGTCTGAAGTCTAATTATCCATACATTGTCACAAGTGGAGCAATAAACCTCAATGACATATCAATGATTTCAAGGTGGTAATCACAACAGTGAAAAGGCTGAAAGAAATCAGTAACATTTCAAAATAGCATATCCATTACATATACTAAACACTTAGCTATGTACCTTGTGCATCAGAAAAAATACATACATATCCTTGAATCTAAAAGGTAGTCGGAAGGTGGTGACACTGTTATTATCATTTGCAGAAGGTGGGTTTTGGGGGCAGGACTTCAAGGCTGACACAAAGGTAGTATGTATGTGTGAGTAAGAAAAACATGCAGTCAGAAATGTAGCTAATTAGTAAAATGGCCACTGAGACAGAATGACCTGCAAGCCTCATGAATGCATCATGTACCTGTTATATGTGTGTCTATATGGGCACTTGATATGAAAGGTTTGTGTGAGTGTCTGCATCAGCACAGACAAGCATCCTCGCATGTCAGCCAGGTGTGAGCCATGCATGATAGAGGTTTCAGTTCATTATCACCCCTGTCTGTGAGCATGCCTCTGCCAGAAGTTGCACTGGCATGTCCATGCCCATGGTCAGATGAGCTGGTGATACTTGAACATGAGCGATGCCTATGTCCATGACCCCATAGCCTACCACGTCTGGGTGTGGACACCTCAACCACTGATGGAACAGTGGAAGTACTGTGACTATCAAAGCAGGATCAGACATGGCCATGTTGGCTAACAGCAGATGATGTTACAGACCTTCAGTCATGTGGATGTTGTCTCCCTCCAAGCAGATGTTCCATCACAGACACTACCCATTCCATTGTGTCATTCATCTGACCCATTGAATTGACCACATGGCAGAGGCAGTTATGCACATCAGCGTGTGCAACATCTAGAACACTAAGCACGTCCTTGGAGGCCCTAGTGGAACATACCATGATGGCCATAAACATATGTCAAGTGGCACATAATGACATGCCAGGATCAAGTGGAGGATGAATAACAGGCCTCCTCTGAGCACTCCTTCCAACCCTCCTGTGTGGCATGTTGCCCACACTTTGGGTACATCTAGATTCAACCAGCACTAAAGCTGCAGTAACCACACTACCCTGATCAAGTGTGTCACCCTCAACCTATCCACTGTCTGAGGGCTCAGGGAATGGGTATGCATAGGCATACTGATTGTGTCTGAAAGAAATCCAAGGGATGCATGAGTCACAACCTCAGTGTCAGATTCAACCTCTGCAACCCCTGACTATGCCTCTGTTTAGCTATCATCATCATCATTGCCTGCTGACATGCCACAATCAAGTGGTAGGAGTCCTACACTTCCACTGTCAGGATCACCTGTGATAATATTTAACAAACACTGGAAGGAAATTACTATTACATTAAATATTAAACTAATATAGATGATAAATAAGTAATACTAGTCACACAGTTGTAGATAGTACAGCAGTACAGACACTCATTACACCTTCCTCACACATGTTGTGTCTTTCGGCTTTTCCCGGTTAGGGGTCGCCACAGCGGAACTCCGGTCTGCTAATGATTGGTAGTTGATGTTTATGTGCCGAGTTACCAGCCCTGACGCACAACCTTCAACGAAGGTACGCCCATTCAAGCATGTCTTCACACAGAAGATGCTCTAGCTGAGAATCAAACAGGACAGCGTCTTACTGTGAGGTGACAACGCTACCGCAGCACCACGACTGTGGATTACTCACACATACATATTAATTATATATCTAAATAATACTAAGTGATAAGCAGATAAACATTTTGCTTACCATGTGTAGAAGTCTCCACACTTTGTAGGGAGGATGGTCCTGGAAGAAATAAAGCAAGAAAAGGATGGCAATTAAGTATCAAATTGGCAACAACATAGGGGCACAGTGAATACACAGTCACCTATATGTCCTGTAAGAAATAGCTGAAACTTAAACTTGGATGAGATGTCCACCCACATCTATGTGCACTGAACAACTCTCTTGTATAATTCTATTACTTATCAACAGGTACAGATACAAAGAAGTTTATTACAGGAAGTAGTAGTCAAATTATATGTCCACTGGGTTGAAAATCCATTTTCACTGGAGGCCTGGAGAGAAAAGCTCCATCATTAAGAAATATTTAACGCAAATTATATTTACAAACATGTCTAGGCTATTTACACAAATTTTCTATAGAAAAGAAATACATTGGGTATAACATTTTACACAATTCTATAGCATATACAATTTTCTAAAGATTAGTATAACAAAAATTCAAAGAGTTACATAACAGAGTCAGTGTTAGTAATATAAAAAGAATATTTTTTGTGGCAGTACAAGCACAAAGAAAGACAGTAAATATTTTCTTATTAAATAAGAAAAAAAGTTAAAAACTTTGATGCATATCAACACAAAGGCCAGAAAAGGCCTGAATGAGATTATGAGGAAAAAATGGCAAATATAAAATTAGATCAAATTCACAAGAAGATTTATTTGAAATTTATAGACATCATATTACTTTCAGATATTAAACATAACTTAAGGTGGTCTATCATATTGTGAAAAGGGATGTATAGGTTTGTTGAGGAAGTTATTTTTTTTTTAAAGTGAGTTGACTTATGTAAGCTTACCTGGAAGCTGCTCCTTCCAGGAACATTTGCACTGATGTCAAGCACACAGTGGGCAGTCTCCACTGAGCTGTCTGGATCTCTGACAGTGTTCAGGAACTCCTCATTTGGTATCAGTGGTGGCTTGGTAGCAGAAGCATCCCCCCCCCATAGGCAACTGTTCTTGGGAAATTACAGCTGCCCTCCAACAGGCTGATGAAATCACATATGTGGCCTGATGCTGCACCTGATCATAATTTCTGCTATGACCACTGACCGCATTGACATCATTGACTAAACTGGTTTCAAATCTCCTTTCTGGCAGCCACATCACTACAACTTTTCTCAAGCAGACCGAATTTTCTCTGTCACTGAAAGGGGGTTTTGGAGTATTTGTAGGCTTGGGTGTCATACTCATATGTGACATAAAACAGAGAAGGATGAACAGATAAATATCACATAACTATGGAGTGTTTCTTATCAAAAATAGTCTGTGTACCCTTTTGTCAACATTAAGCACTTGAAACACACTTTTCATTTAGTACGAGTATCTCATACAACTGAATGTTTGGGGCTTGTCCCACCTCCCACTCACACACAAACAAATGTTTGTATAAACCAGGGAATGCCACACAAGTAATGTATATATGTTTCACACAAAAATATCAGGACACCTTCACATTTTCAACAGAAAGCCACTTGAAACACAATTCTATTTTTAAACTACAGAATGGTTAGGTGTCACCCCACCTCACCAAAATGCCAAACAAAGGTTTGTACAAACCAAGGGATACCACAGGAGTAATGTAGATAAAGTATGTTTTTCATACAATTATCAGGATGTGTACTCATTTTCAGCAGAACAGTCAATTTATGAATGCCAGTCAGTTTTCACGGTGCCCACAACTCCTGTGGAATTTGCCCTGGGCCATCTCACAAGCATAACACCACTGTCAGCAACATGTGCATTACTTTTTTCTCCAAAAACATAGAAAATTGAAAAATAAAAGTTTAAAAATATAATTGTGCTGAAAGTATAACCTGTCTATCTCAGAAATGTAAATGCCTGCCAAAAATGCCTATGCTAACAGTGAAGTATAAGAAGTGCATACATGTAAAAGCTCCATTTTTCTTGATGTATAAATACATTAGTAACATTTTACAAAATCTAGAATGCACTTGAATAATACAAGCATACCTTAGCAAAATTATAAGCCTTATCTGCAGGGGAAATCACCTTCAAAGGAATACCAATCTTCTGTTTTGTCCAAATACACAAGTCCCTTCAATTTCAAGTTCACTAGCTACATGTTTACCTTTTTATAGTGTAGATTCAGCCCACTGAGCACCAAGAAGATGCAAATAATGTGTGAACTATTTAGAACTGCTGAGTACCAAACTTTTCATTTTATGTAGAGGATGTAAGTATAATGTAGGCTCTACACCATTGTTGGTTGTTAATGGCTTGCAGCTGTGAATGATTACTGTGAAAAAGAAGAAAAACACAACTGCAATTCAAACAACCTGGCAATCTGCAGTGGCTGTGTCAGTGAGCATACACTTGCAAAGTTTGGAACTAACTTCAGTGAGCTTTTAAATGAAACCAAACACCACACATTTATCATATTTGTTTATTAATAACAAAGATGTCCTGCCTTTGCTGAAAATGCTGTTCATTGTGATGTATTTTATCACACATTTTAAAATAAAATGAAACATAATTTCACTGCCATGTATTTTTATCACACATTTAAAAGAAAATGATGCATAATGCACTACAGACTTCCCATGTCTGAGATTACAGCCAAGATAAGGGAAGAGTGAACACAATATTAATGGAAGACAAAGCTGCATTTCAGCAAATATATTCAGAACTGGTTGTGTGATCAATCATTACACTAAATATGTTAGCCATACATGTACAACCAACTGAAAATGTATAAGTGCATATCTTGTTAATACTGTAGAGGAAACGTAAATTGCTTCTATGCACACAATTTAATTGTAAAGTTATCTCTGAGGCAAAGAGAGATACACTCCAACTGTGTTTTTCTATTTCATTACCCTGATAGTTGAAATCCAGAGCTGTGTAATTGTTTAACATTTGTTTAACTTTAATTTTTTTTTTGCATGGTGCTTGGCTAGGTTCAAACAGGGTTAAATGTAGAAAAAGTTGAAAATTAATGTCACTTGCCTTAAAAAGCACAAGCATGCTTAACAACATTGCTAGGCAGTCAAGAACTTGGAAAGTAATGACAGCAGACATTACACCTGTGACCCAACTGTATGTGTAGCATAAAGTGTAAATATGTTGAGTTACACAATAGATAAGATAGATAAATTGTGGTTCAAGTTCCATGGTTGTTATTTTTACTGAGGAAGAACCATAATGAATATTAACAAAAGGAGTATATGATGCCTATTCTTTGGTAGATTTTCAAATTACTCACCTGTGCACAAAGCCAGTTCACTGCTTATAGAAAAAAATATACATTTTTATTTGCTTCACCTTCCTTTACACAAAAAGGCTAAGTGGTGATGCACAGCTGTCAGCACTCTGGACAGTACTGAGTGTAAAAAAATACACTTGCTGCCTAGCTATCCCTGTGGCACCAGGTGTAAATTCATGGCTAGAACCCAGGTAAGCCAGGGCCCATAAGCCAGCACACACCACTTTTTATTAAGGGTGTTCCACTGTAATTTTTCACAAAAATTAGAATATAAAGATAATTATACATAATAACTATGCATAACAGGTTGGTTGAGCATACATATGGTATGGTATATTTGTAATTGGTGTAGCATGACAATTATGATTCTGTAAGTAAAAATGGATTTTCAGACCTGGGATGGACTTCATAGTTTACTGACAGTCATCTACACAGCTCCCATAACATAAGTATATCTTTAAAACAGAATGCACTGTGTGGTCTGAATCAGAGCTCAAACATCTACTCTGAAAGTAAGATAAGTGTATGCATTTCCAGTATATTGTCATACATTACTCCTGCATCACATCCGAGAATTCATAAGCCAGGAAAAGTCATGTCACACACATGTATGTTTAATTGAAGTATAGCACCACTCACTCTTTAAATTGTATATTAGTAATGAACATGTTTGGCAAACACCTCTTCTGTGGCAATGAGGAAAAAAACTCCTATGGAGAAATATTGTATTCTCCTCTTTACATAGGTTTGAATCCCACATTGTATAAATTACTTTTGTTGGTGTATAAGGCCCCACAAAATATTTTTCAAGTCATAAACTTGATCCCTCCCCAAATTCAGGTCTTAAAAGCCAAGTCATTTAACATATCAGTGTTGACCATTGGACAAACTGTTGTCAGGTACAGCATCACACATGCCATAAAGTAATGTCAAATGTCACATTATCCTTCCTGTTTATAGTGTAGATTCAGCCCACTGAGCACCATGAAGATGCAAATAATGTGTGAACTATTTAGAACTGTTGAGTACCAAACTTTTCATTTTATGTAGAGGATGTAAGTATAATGTAGGCTCTACACCATTGTTGGTTGTTAATGGCTTGCAGCTGTGAATGATTACTGTGAAAAAGAAGAAAAACACAACTGCAATTCAAACAACCTGGCAATCTGCAGTGGCTGTGTCAGTGAGCATACACTTGCAAAGTTTGGAACTAACTTCAGTGAGCTTTTAAATGAAACAAAACACCACACATTTATCATATTTGTTTAGTAATAACAAAGTTGTCCTGCCTTTGCTGAAAATGCTGTTCATTGTGATGTATTTTATCACACATTTTAAAATAAAATGAAACATAATTTCACTGCCATGTATTTTTATCACACATTTAAAAGAAAATGATGCATAATGCACTACAGACTACCCATGTCTGAGATTACAGCCAAGATAAGGGAAGAGTGAACACAATATTAATGGAAGACAAAGCTGCATTTCAGCAAATATATTCAGAACTGGTTGTGTGATCAATCATTACACTAAATATGTTAGCCATACATGTACAACCAACTGAAAATGTATAAGTGCATATCTTGTTAATACTGTAGAGGAAACGTAAGTTGCTTCTATGCACACAATTTAATTGTAAAGTTATCTCTGAGGCAAAGAGAGATACACTCCAACTGTGTTTTTCTATTTCATTACCCTGATAGTAAGCACAAGCATGCTTAACAACATTGCTAGGCAGTCAAGAACTTGGAAAGTAATGACAGCAGACATTACACCTGTGACCCAACTGTATGTGTAGCATAAAGTGTAAATATGTTGAGTTACACAATAGATAAGATAGATAAATTGTGGTTCAAGTTCCACGGTTGTTATTTTTACTGAGGAAGAATCATAATGAATATTAACAAAAGGAGTATATGATGCCTATTCTTTGGTAGATTTTCAAATTGCTCACCTGTGCACAAAGCCAGTTCACTGCTTATAGAAAAAAATATACATTTTTATTTGCTTCACCTTCCTTTACACAAAAAGGCTAAGTGGTGATGCACAGCTGTCAGCACTCTGGCAGTACTGAGTGTAAAAAAATACACTTGCTGCCTAGCTATCCCTGTGGCACCAGGTGTAAATTCATGGCTAGAACCCAGGTAAGCCAGGGCCCATAAGCCAGCACACACCACTTTTTATTAAGGGTGTTCCACTGTAATTTTTCACAAAAATTAGAATATAAAGATAATTATACATAATAACTATGTATAACAGGTTGGTTGAGCACACATATGGTATGGTATATTTGTAATTGGTGTAGCATGACAATTATGATTCTGTAAGTAAAAATGGATTTTCAGACCTGGGATGGACTTCATAGTTTACTGACAGTCATCTACACAGCTCCCATAACATAAGTATATCTTTAAAACAGAATGCACTGTGTGGTCTGAATCAGAGCTCAAACATCTACTCTGAAAGTAAGATAAGTGTATGCATTTCCAGTATATTGTCATACATTACTCCTGCATCACATCTGAGAATTCATAAGCCAGGAAAAGTCATGTCACACACATGTATGTTTAATTGAAGTATAGCACCACTCACTCTTTAAATTGTATATTAGTAATGAACATGTTTGGCAAACACCTCTTCTGTGGCAATGAGGAAAAAAACTCCTATGGAGAAATATTGTATTCTCCTCTTTACATAGGTTTGAATCCCACATTGTATAAATTACTTTTGTTGGTGTATAAGGCCCCACAAAATATTTTTCAAGTCATAAACTTGATCCCTCCCCAAATTCAGGTCTTAAAAGCCAAGTCATTTAACATATCAGTGTTGACCATTGGACAAACTGTTGTCAGGTACAGCATCACACATGCCATAAAGTAATGTCAAATGTCACATTATCCTTCCTGTTTCATAAACAGCCTTGCTCTTTGTTTGGCAATGTTTCTTTTTACTTAACACTGCACAAACAGGGTCGGCATGGTTTTGCAGGTTTGCCCACTTGCCATAAAATGCGATATCATGAATTGGTGGGAAAACACTTTTACTGTTGTTGGAGGTCCTGTGCAGACATGATAGGAGCTAAAAGAATGGTGCCCAATTCAAAGCTCAAAGGTGGAGTGTAGAGTCAAAAATATTTGTCGCACTCCTCATAAAGCACTACAACCATAGGCTGCTGCAGGGGGACTATACCAGGTCTCAGTATAAGGCTAAGGCTTGGAACAGTCTAGAAAAGGCTGTTTGAAATGGCACAAGCAGGCACATCTTAACCAGTGGCTAGATAAGTGTAGAACTGCTGACATCCCACAGTTGTGTAAGTCTACAGATAAAGCAAATTTTAAATGTTATGGAAAGTTGTAGAAAGCCAAGACTGGTATGCATTATGCTTTCATGTCTATTTATCTCTTCTTGTTTATTTTATAGCTGCTCAGGAAATTTCAGTGAACAGGGAGGAACACGCTGAAAGATTAGTTATGTATACAACACACATGAACATGATTGTTTTACAATTATTGCAGTTCTATTCATTACTATTAACCTAAGCATGCAGATCTTAACTGTAAAAGCAAGCATGTGTGCATTCTTTCTTAGTTGTTGGTAATTGTATTAGGCAAGTGTAATAGTGTATTCAAATTTTTTGGGTTCCGTTCCAACAAGTAAGAAATACATTCTAATTACAAAAAATATATATTTTTTAATTTTAATTCCAGCAACATTGGCTTTAATGCCATGTTGATAACTTAATCTGTATTATACTTAAAAACATATATGCAATATCTGCACATTACAATGATTACTTGTTACAATTCACAATCATATTTTGGATTTGGAAAGCTGTACAGCTTATGTAATAATAAAAGTATATTTATTGTAATAATGAATGTGATATATAATGGTTCTAATCATGTGTTTTCTTTTTTTGTCTCACTCCACCCCTTATCTAACTTTTTTATATATGAACAGAATGTTCTGTTGTCATACTTTTCTGCCAATAAACAAAATGATTTTCAGCACAGTGAAGTAGGCCAACCACTGCACCTCTGCCTGCCAGCCTTCCACTGGCTGCCAGCACATCTGGGACACATCCTGGAAGTACTGCCTCTGCAGCCCCTGCACTACCTGAGACACCCCCATCAGGTAGCATTGCTCCAGCTGCTGGTGCATTGGTACCCTCCTGGGGTATTGGTGGAGGTTGGGATTACATCACATCCCATAATTTGCCAGGAATGGTGTATGAAATAATAGAAATTGGCACTGGTGCTCACTTTAGCAGTCTGGAGAAGTTGATCCTTACAATGCAAAAATACCCTCACATCAAGCAATCCCACAGGGAGCAGAGGAAGGGGACAGTGATGACAGTTCTGAGGGTGAGGACTAGATTCTCACTGTTTCCATGCTTGACAGGCATGTGCCTCTAATGCCCCCTACCTATCCCCAAGCATGGTGTCCCCAACCTTTTGTGTCCATCACTATCCCTGTGTCTGTCTTGCTTGTCCTTTTTATCTGCACCTGATTCCTCACCTACCATACCTAACTGATCCATATGTCCCTTTCACAACATTTATCTCTTTTTGAAATCCAAGCAAAAAAATTGGACACCTGTCCCCCAAAATAAATTTGACCCATAGATAGCTCTCTACTAAGCATATGCGTCTTCTTAAAACACTTGATTTGGTCCAATTGACTATACAATATGATTGCATTGTTGTCACCAATCTGTGTTATGGTTACAGTCCAAATTCATCCAATTTTCTATCCATGTTCACATTACAGTGATAAAGAAGTGTATAGCTATGGTTCTTTCCTAATTCCCTCCTGCAAATTCCTTTATTGATCTCCCTTTGTTTTTCCTCCTGCTTGTCCTACATTTCACCACTTTTCTATCTACCCCATTTTTACACCATTAATCTGGTCAAAAATAGAATTGCACATTACACACGTGGCCAAAAATGGCCCTTAAAAAAGCCTTCACTTTTTTGTCTACTGCATTTGCATGTAGTTAGGCATCATGCACTAATGCCAAGCAGCATTGAATGACTGTTCATGTCCTATGGCAAAACCTGGTGAGGTTTTGCCATCAGCTACATTAATCCAGTTATCTTCATGCAATGTTGCTTAAACTCACAGTGCTAAAGGAACACAGTATAAAGCTGAGTAACAACAGTACTTTAAATAATTTACTCTGACAGTTATGTAGACTACTAAATGCAACAAAATGCAAATTCCTATGTGGAGTGTTGGCATAAATCACTTGACTGAAGATTTTTTTTACCAATAGTATCAAGGATTCAATTCCAGATGCATGTCTCATAATTTATTAGTGTGGTGATATATGTGTATTATATATAGCTAGGTAAGGGTTATAATCTCACTGCAGTCAACTTGTGTGTATGATCAGTCAGGAGACACTTTTAGGTCAGCATGTGAGACACTCCTATTAATACCATATTGTCACCATATACTGATGATGTCATCTATAAATTGTACGTTCATTCAACTATCAGTCTGAAGACAATTTTAGAATGGCATTGGAGTCCACAGCTAGCTCAGTCACTCCTTCAAACATTGATTATTGACATCTAATTATGATGTGATACTATAAAATGCACTCAGACAGCATTGCACTCAGAAATCTGTGTTGGTGTGAACATCAACTGCTGTGTTTTCTTGCTTGTCTAGATAGATAGATTGGGGATCTAGTCTCACAGCAGACAACTTATGTGTATGCTCACAAATGTGAGGAAGGAGACAATTTTACAAAGATGTGACTACATCTATGTCACATACTTCTTTCTATATCTTATTCTCAGCATACAATTATGTTATCATCCTTTCTAAAGTGCACAGTGTTAATGTTAAAGTTAGACATCTGTGGTGGTCCTAGTATTGTGTTGTATGGAATTCAGTCCTCACTGGTTTGTTCAAACCTAACATCGGTCAACTGCTATGTGTTTGGTTGATGGTATATTGCAGTCCATTGTATGATTTGGAATCTTTTTCATTTGACTACCATTCAGGAGAAACTCTAACCATAGAACAATTCCAGCATTTCTCTCTGTTCACATAATATCCTTTCAGCAGAATACTGAAGGATGTCATCATCTCAAAGATGCATATGTATATCATGAAGCATAGCTCTTTCATGACCCTCTGCAAGACATCTGAAGACCACTGGATGTGTCATTACTAATTCTGTCATGGAGTGGTGCACGTCACATATGTATGTAATACAAACACATACAATGGACTTAAAAACTGTCTTCCATCATAATATAGCATTGACAATAATAATGGCTAGGATTTTATGATGTTCATTAGCCTAGCAATGTCCTATGACTCTAGGCACTGCTGCCATTTGATTATATCTTCCTTCAATTTGTAGTAATCTGCCTCTAAGGACTGCTGACATGGGATGATGTATGTATGTTATTACCTTGGCATGTGTTCTTGTAGTGGAGTATATTAACATTCTACACAGGTCTCATTCAGCCATCACAAGACATTTGCAATATGGCACATATGAAATACTATGTGACATACAGCAATATTACATTATACTAATTACATGGTTTATACGTGTTGTTTCATCCACATTTTGAAATGCTGGTATATACACAAATATATAACCAGTTCAGATTCACTTGCAACTTTGTGGAATTCATTGTATGCACAATTGTGTTGCTATTCACAAGAATTATTCAAGTACAACAGCATTGTGTGACTGTCAGCATTTCTATCATTAACTGTTCTGCATGAACCACTTCTATGCCCATATATGGTATCAAAGCATACTGCACACACTTTTCAGGATATATAGCCAGACCCAAGTAGCACATCTGTAAAATAGGTAGACATTTTAACTGTGTTAACAAGTACCACTCCTTATCATTTCTAGAAAGCTGTAAATGCAATTAAATTGTAATTTGTTGTGAGGCCTGAAAAGCAGCTAATAGTTATACAGCTGTATACACAGATGGTTGTGGATAACACCACAAATACTTGTGGCAACTGACAGCCTGCTACTGACATTATTTGGATCAAACTTTGCAGTAATGAAAACATTACTCAGCATATTTTCTCAAGAAAGCAGCTGATCTGTGCACTCTCTAAGGCTAACAACATGGCATCAATGAGCACTGACAACATCACAGGTTGCCTTATCAATAAATTAAAACATGACCTAGCAGACACAGTTGGATCCCTACTTAACCACAGCCACCAGACATGTTGTTTTCTGGCAGAATGATGGACAGTAACAGTCATCTGTCTGGACTAAGTGGGGACCATCACCTGATAACCACAGGGAAAACTGCACAGGAGGTGCATTTCTTTACACACAGTACTGTCCAGAGTGTTGATGGCCATGCATCACCACTTTGTTTGTGCAGCATGAGACAAACCAATAATAATATTACTATTTCTTCCATTTAAACAGCGATATGCATTTGTGCATCACTCCGCTCAAATGAGGAATATAAACTACAGTATGAACAGCATACTATCTGTCAGCTATTTCTCCTATAATGTGTATTGCTAACTACTTCTCAAGTTCAAATTGTATTCATGAAATGGGAGTCTTGTTTGTGCTAACACTTTGCCATCATCTGCACAAATGCGTCTCTCACCAATGCACTATGTAAAGATGTATTTAGCATGTCTTACTATGGTTATTGGCCACTTACACATAGAAAGGCAATTCATAAACACAAGAGAAATGCAGAGATAAGTGCTTCACTGAAGACATACTTAGAGTCATGTGTGCCTTGGAGCAATACACTTGCAAATGATATATCAGTAACTGGTCCACTGTCAAGGACACTACAGAAATAAAGAGCACAACTGCATTGCTATATCTGGTATGGGTTGATACTGACACCGGATATTGGTCATCACTGATAAAACACACTGATATTGTTAGAAAAATCTAGTATTGAAACAGAGTATAAAGGATTAATCCAGATAAAATCACTTTAGCTAGCAGATCTAAGAGACTGTTTCTCTCTCTCTGATACCTTCCTTGTGGGAGGAATAAAGACACCTTGTTGAAGTTTTCCAGTAGTTTATTCAGTTAAGCAAGTAATACATTACACTCAACAGGTCAGTTATTTAAAGGCAGTTACAGACAATGGTGAGAGGTTCCGTGGCAGCTGATTGGAGGAAAATCTAGGAGATGGAGAAACAATTAGCCAATCCCAAAGCTTATATGTTAGTCCCTTATTTGAATATTCCTAAAAGACCTGTGAGGGTTTACCAGCTCAGCAGCCTGTGGAAACTCATTTTTAGTTAAAAAGGTTTTATTTTTATTTTTAACTATTAATAAACAAACTTTGACAGCACACTATGTGCTACAACTATAGAACTATATTTAAGAAAACACTTTCACCTAAGCTTCATCAGGTCCATCTAATACAGTGGCTTGCATTTTGATAATTGAAAATGCCTGCTTTTGCGAGGCTACCATCAGACTTTATCTGTTTTGTAACACATGTAAAATGAGAGGCTGTGTCTGCATCAGTGGGCTCATATTCCTTGGAGCCAAGTATGAAAGCTTCATTGCAGAACTTTTTCCAGTATATCACATGTGAAATGAGAAACGGTGTCCACTTTTAAGGGACTCATTATCTCTTGACAAATAATACAAAAGGCTAATATTCTCTTGTATAACAAAAAGGTTTATAGTGCCTGCTTATAAGAGGCTCATATCAGGGCAGTTAAGCAACCTCCAGAGAGAGGGGGTAGTACCATTGGGCCTGGGTGAGGTTAGATGACATAATCAGTATGGGAGTGGGCTGTCAATCAAACCGGGAGGCTAGAGTTTGGTCACCTTTTCTCATTCTTAGCACCAAAGTCCCAAATCAGTAGCAGAAAACAAAAAAAACTTATTTCAAATAACTGAAAGTTGCTGTTTAAGTTTGTGCACATCATGAGGTAAAAAACACTTTCAAACCCATGCCAATTACTTATAGATTTGTACACATCTATAGATCACACATATACCAAAAAAAAAAAAATATATATATATATAAATATATATATATATATATATATATATTTATATATATATATATATATATATATATCTCCATATAACTAGTTCACCAGATAAACCATGCTAATTTAGATGCAGTGATTTACAAATGTAATTGCTTGATTTACTTTTTTCATATCAACAGGAACAATTGGGGTTAATTAACCATTTATGTCCAAATCCTTGGGTTAGGTGATTTAGCTGTATGATTTATGGTTTAGTTTCCAGAGTGCAAGCATACTTTTTAATGGATGTGCTTGAGTTTAGACCAGGGTGATTGTGGGTTTCAAGCCTGATCTGCCAGCTCAACTGCATTTTTTCCAGGATCATATTTTGTTTCCTTCGAGTGGACCTATAGTGAGCTTGTCCAGGATGTGGATGTGGAAACCCCATGGTCTGGGAAATTGTGGCAGTGATTTGCTAGTTGGTTTCTGAGGATCTGAAGTTGGATGTCAGACAGGTAGTGTGCTATCCTGATTTTGAATTTGTTCACAGTTTTCCCTATATAAAAACAACTGCAGCCATTACACTGTGCACGGTATATCGCAAATGCAGTGTTGCAATAGCCAGAACAAGTGCTGTCAATTTTTCTCATTAGTATTGGACAAAATATGTAGTTCTTGTTGCTTATGAATTTTCAGTAAGTGCAAAAAGGGGGGTAGCAGGGCTAAATCCCTCTGTTGTCTTCATCTGGTTTAAATCTGCACTCTACCCAGTACCTAATGTTATTCTCTCTCTTAAATATGAAACAAGGATGAGGTCCTAGAAGTATTTCCAGTTGTTTATTGTCTGTAATCATTACCCAGATGTCTATCATGAACTTTCTGATTGTTTTGTAATCTACTGTATAGGTAAGTGACATGCTTCTTTTCTTTTGTCCTCCTTTGGATCCCGGTGTTGGTCTCTGTTGAGCCTTATGAGTTTACCAGGGGGTCCCTCAAAATGGGGTCCTCTGCCTCGTTTAAAATTTTGATGGGGGCTGAGTTTGGAATTTAGTAATCTATTGCTGTACCCACTATCCAGAAAGTCTTGGTGTAGGACAATTAGATTTATGATGAAATCTCTAAGCTCTTTGGAGACACATGCAATTCTCATCCCCTCAGATTTTATAACATTTCTCTTTGTGATCTGGGGATGCATGTTTTACTGTGCAGCAGCATATTAACCCTGGTTGGTTTTCTGAACAGTTTGTCCATAGGTTCATAGGTAGGTACTAGGCTATCGGCTCTGGGGCCTATACAAGCCCAGCCAAAAAGGTACCCTGGCTTTTGCCACTCAAGAAAATTATTTTCCTGTGCCACCATCGAGCAGAGCCACAGAGGTGATCCCCAGGGTAAATTTCCTATTTCCCATCCAATCATCAAGATTTTTCTTAAAGAGTGTTAATGAGGAGCTTTGTTTGATATAGATTTGTAAATAAATAAATAAATAACTCCCAAATGCTAAAGGTGGTCTGTCACAAAAACAGTCAATATTGGCAGAAAAAAGACAGAAAATCCACCCATTAGGATGGCCAATCAACGAAATCCACAAGTGTTCCAATTAAAATGTAGTTCTTTAATATGAATAAAACTTCGACTTGAAAATAAAAGTCATATACGATCTGAGGAAGACAGTCAAAAGTGCTTATCAGATATCTTTAAGGGACAGTTTTGAGCCTTTTTATTTTTCATTTTATTTTCAAGTCAAAGTTTTATTCATATTAAAGGACTATTAAAGGACTACATTTTAATAGGAACACTTGTGGATTTCGTTGCCAATATTGTTTGATATAGATAGGTATTTTATTCCAGAGTATGGGAAGTCTCTGGGACAGGAATCTATCCCTCCGGCATGTTCTGATTATTGTGGTGACAAGGTTTAGGTCCCTAGAGCTTGTAGCTCGGAGGGATTTCTTTAAGTGGAGCATGTTCAATAGCTCTGGGTTTGACATAGCTTTGTATGTTAGGCAGAGATCATCTCTGAGTAGGCGATATGCGACGGAGTAAAGCTGGAGTTTTTTGAGATGGTCTGCGTAGGGCATCTGTTTGAGGCTGGTAATCCTCTTTGTGAGGTATTTCTGCGGCCTTTCCAGTTGTTGTAGATGTCTTGTGAGGTACATACCAAAAGGGGCATTGTACTCTATAATGGGTCTAATGAGTGATGAGTAGAGGGGAACAATGACCTCTTTTTTTGGACAGACATTTGCTTTCAGTGGCCTTGGCTATGGTTATGTCTAAAAAGTTTTCTGAGGTCTTGCTCTCACAGGTTGTAAATCTCAGGAAGCTAGTGGAATTATAATATGGTTGTAAAAGTCATTCAGTGTGGCTTTGGTTTCCTCTCAGATGATAAATATGTCATGAGTAAAATGGAGGTAGCATTTCATTGGTGCAAAATAGGGGATTTGGTACACTGCCTCCTCCTCCTCCTCCTCCTCCTCCCATTTTTCCAGAGCCACATTGACCAGGCTTAGGGCCATGGCCACCCCCATAGCTGCTGAGCTGGTAAATCCTCACAGGTCTTTCAGGAGTATTCAAATATGGGACTATCCTCTAAGCTTTGGGATTGGCTAATTGTTTTTCCATGTCCTAGATTTTCCTCCAATCATCTTCCATGGAACCTTCCACCATTGTCTGTAACTGCCTTTAAATAACTGAACTGTTGAATGTAATGTAGTAGAACAAGAACACTCATCCATCTACTTGCTTAACTGAATAAACTACTGGAAATTTTCAACAAGGTGTCTTTATTACTTCCACAGGGAGGGTACCAGAGACAGAGAGTCTCCTAGATCTGCTAGCTAAAGTGATTTTATCTGGACTAATCATTTATACTCTGTTTCTTGTTAGTCTTGTCACCCTCTGGGTCACAGGTGGAATACCAGACTTCACTCAAGCTTTCTGGATTACCTCTGTTTAAAAATCTAGCACTGTGGACATCAATTCATCAGAAAATGAACACACTACATAAATACTCACAACACTATTGTTTCCAAAGTATGTGCATGTGTGTGTGTGTGTTATCTAACCAACATACTAAGAAACAGGTACATGCATGCTTCAGGTCTGCAACATGCATTCATAGCAGCTTATTTCATCTAGGCTACAAAGATATCTTTAAAAGTATTTTTGCACATTGCAATCGTAAAAGCAAATCTGAATGCCAGCCTTTGCACACAAATCTCATAATACCATATGTTACCTGAAGCACTGTGATAATGTCATCCTCTACAAAGACCACTATGACAATAGTAATTTCACACGTCTGTGATAGCACAAATGTTAAATACTGTGTTCTGTAGCTGGACTAACTAGTTAGGTAGGGATTTGAATTTCATAACAATCAACTTGTGTGTGTGTGTGTGCATGTATGTCTATCTGTGTGTGTGTGTGTGTGTGTGTGTGTGTGTGTGTGTGTGTGTGTGTGTGTGTGTGTGTGTGTGTAGTCATAAGAGCATGAGTCTTTGTCCTAATGTCTTCTATCAAGTCTAATTAAGAACAAAATTTTACAGTATTACATGACTGCGCAGTTTCATACAGCCCTCCCAACACCTTCTTTTCACCATACAATGATTATTTCATCTGCTATGAAGTGTTTTCTGACAATATAAAAAGCCAGACTTGTGCTGTGGTACTAACATTAAGTGCTGTTTTTGATAATGTGTGCAGCCAAGGGTTCTAATCTCACTGCAGTCAACATGTGTGTTTGGTTAGTTCTCATTCTGCAGACTATTTTTGAGCAGCATGTGAAACCCTCCTCCCAACATATTTTTCTCACCATACACTGATTATGTCATCTGTTTTAAAGTGTTTTCTAACAGTATAAAAGTCAGACATGTGCCATTGAGCTAGTTTAATTATTGTACTTACTAGGCAGAGGTTCTAATCAAACTTGGTCAACTTGTGTGTGTTCAGTTCACTCTCAATTAGGAGACCATTTTTGAGCAGCATGTGAGACACTACTACTTTTCTTCTCACCATATACTAATCATGTCATCTGCTATAAAGTGTTCTCTGATAATATAAAAATAAGACGTGTGCTGTGGTGCTAACATTAAGTACTGTGTTCTCTAGCTAGGTAAGTGTTATAATCTCACTGCAGTCAACTTGTGTGTATGATCAGTCAGGAGACACTTTTAGGTCAGCATGTGAGACACTCCTATTAACACCATATTGTCACCATATACTGATGATGTCATCTATAAATTGTACTCTGACAATATGAAAGTCAGACTTGTACCATGGAGCTAGGTAGGTAGGGGCTCTAATCTCCTAGCAGTCAACTTGAGTGTGTATGTATGTTCATTCAACTATCAGTCTGAAGACAATTTTAGAATGGCATTGGAGTCCACAGCTATGTCAGTCACTCCTTCAAACATTTTATTATTGACATCTAATTATGATGTGATACCCTATAAAATGCACTCAGACAGCATTGCACTCAGAAATCTGTGTTGGTGTGAACATCAACTGCTGTGTTTTCCTGCTTGTCTAGATAGATAGATTGGGGATCTAGTCTCACAGCAGACAACTTATGTGTATGCTCATTCAAATGTGAGGAAGGAGACAATTTTACACCAAGATGTGACTCCACATCTATGTCACATACTTCTTTCTATATCTTATTCTCAGCATACAATTATGCTATCATCCTTTGTAAAGTGCACAGTGTTAATGTTAAAGTTAGACATCTGTGGTGGTCCTAGTGTTGTGTTGTATGGAATTCAGTTTGTATACCTACACAGGTTTAATGTTCAAACCTAACATCGGTCAACTGCTATGTGTTTGGTTGATGGTATATTGCAGTCCATTGTATGATTTTTGAATCTTTTTTCATTTGACTACCATTCAGGAGAAACTCTAACCATAGCCCAACAATTCCAGCATTTCCTTTTTCTCTCTGTTCACATAATATCCTTTCAGCAGAATACTGAAGGATGTCATCATCTCAAAGATGCATATGTATATCATGAAGCATAGCTCTTTCATGACCCTCTGCAAGACATCTGAAGACCACTGGATGTGTGATTGCTAATTCTGTCATGGAGTGGTGCACGTCACATATGGACAGAGGCAATATGTAATACAAACACATACACGTGCACATACCCCCACTGTCTTCCATCATATAGATATAGCAATTTTTGACAATAATAATGGCTAGGATTTTAAGTGATGTTGGCCATTAGCATAGCAATGTCCTATGACCCTAGGAAGATTGCACATGTCAATGTTGCTGTCATTCACATGTGTGTGTTGAGGTGTGGGTGCACAGTAGCCCTTCAACAGTGAATTCCAATCTGTGATTTGAGGTAATGTATAGATGCCCACTGCTGCCATTTGATTATATCTTCCTTCAATAACAATTGTAGTAATCTGCCTCCTAAGGACTGCTGACATGGGATGATGCTATGTATGTTATTACCTTAGAAGGCATGTGTTCTTGTAGTGGAGTATATTAACATTCTACACAGGTCTCATTCAGCCATCACAGTGACATTTGCAATATGGCACATGTGTGCATGTGTTTATCTACCATCATGAAATACTATGTGACATACAGCAATATTACATTATACTAATTACATGGGCACATACGTGTTGTTTCATCCACATTTTGAAATGCTGGTATATACACAAATATATAACCAGTTCAGATTCACTTGCAACTTTGTGGAATTCATTGTATGCACAATTGTGTTGCTATTCACAAGAATTATTCAAGTACAGCAGCATTGTGTGACTGTCAGCATTTCTATCATTAACTGTTCTGCATGAACCACTTCCACCTCATTTGTAATATGCCCATATATGGTATCAGAGCCATCTCACACACCTTTTCAATGATAAACATATAGGCATATGATGTGCAAGTGATGCAATGGTGTAAAATAGGTAGACATGTACGACTGTGTTAACAGTTCCACTTTGTATCATGTGATACATACCCAAAGTTGTATTTGGAGGTGTTGTCACAAATCTTAAGGGGAGTACACAGCTGTGTACACAGATGGTTGTGGATAACACCACAAATACTTAACTGGTGGCAACTGACAGCCTGCTAGCTGACAGATTTGGATCAAACTTTACCCTCCTACCCTCACTGGTCATCACCCAAAAATATACATGCAAACATTACTCAGCATATTTTCTCAAGAAAACAGTTCATCTGTGCACTTTCTAAGGCTAAAAACATGGCATCAATGAGCTCTGATAACATCACAGGTTGCCTTATCAATAAATTAAAACATGACCTAGCAGACACAGTTGGATCTCTACTTAACCACAGCCTCCATACAGGCTATTTTCTGGCAGAATGGTGGACAGCAACAGTCATCTGTCTGGACAAAGTGGGGACCATCACCTGATACAGAGAAGTATAGACCCATAAGTTTGAATAGCCTCATCTGTAAGTCAGTGGAAAGAATCATCATGAATCTTATTAACAAGAACATAGTTAATCACCCAAATGTGTATCCAACCCATTTTTGATTTGTTATGGCTAGATAAGGTCAAATCTGGTTGACTTCATCAAGAAGATCACCAAGGCCATGATGTGCATACCTCAAAACATGACCTGGCCAAGGCATTTAACACAATTCCACACCAAGATATTACAGAGAACCTGTCTCAACTGGCCATAAAATACTGTCATCAAGTGGGTAGCCCAATGGATCACTAACAGGACATATACTGTCAGAGTGTTTGAATTCACCTCTAGCAAGAGGCCAATGGCCAATGCAGTACCACAGGATTCTGTACTAGGCCCTTTCTTGTTTGATATTGAATTCACAGAAGTTAAGGCAAACTTAGACAGCCTTTGTCCAATCAACTTTGTGGATGACAGCAAACTGTGGACAATCCTTGAATACAGTAGCAGTATTGATATACTGCAGAAAGCATTAACGCAGAGCTATGGAGACACACTAAATGCCCAAGAAAGCATAGTTATTCCCTTTCGTAAAGCAAATACCCAAATTAGTTACAACATAGACTATGTGACTATGTAACATAGACTTGGTTTACTAGACGATACCTTCTCCTCAATGCTAAAAAACTAAACTTCTCCTTTTCACTCCTGCCACTCGAACCTCCCCTTTAAACTTCAACATCTTGTCTAATGACACCACTGTCATTGCTCCTGACACGACAACTAAACTGCTAGGAATAACCATTGATAACAATCTCACTTTTGATCAACACATCAATAACATCATTAAAACAGTTAACAAAAAAATAGGTTCTCTTTACCGTATTAAACCATTTCTTACACCTTCCACCAGAGCTACTATCGCCCACTCCCATCTGATATCTACTCTCTTTTACGCCTCACCTATTTTCAGTAACCTTAAGAAGGCTAACCTAAATAAACTAGCAACTTGTTACAATAGCATTGCGCGCTTTGCCACCAGTAACCCTTTCAGAACACATCACTGTCATAACCTAAAACTCCTAGGCTGGCTAGAGCTTCAAAACTGTCTTATGATCTCACAACTTACTATTGCCCACAAGATACTTTACCAACCAGATAACACCCCAATACTTTCTCGACTTTTAATCCCTTATAACAATCTTACCTCCCTTCGATCTTCTTCTAAACTTATGACCAAATCTGTAAAATCCCATAACTTAGCTGGTGACTCTCTGTTCACTAATACTGTAGGTAGGACATGGAATCTGCTACCCACTGATATCACTCTAACCTCCTCCTTACCACTCTTCAAACAAAAAATCAAGCAGTACTTCCAAAACCACTGGCTTTGTTCCTGCAGGACACCTTCTGCACTCCCCCTACTCAACTATAACTTTATTCATTGATTAATACCTATACATACTATTTCTTTTTTCTTGCCCTGTTGCTCTCCTCTTATGCTCTGACTCACTCCTCCTTTTCTCTCCACCACCCTCTCTTCCATCTTCCTACCTCGTCTCCTTACTTGACTACTGTTTCTCTCTCTTTCCCTCTCTTGTATTACTACATTAATTCCTTTACATCTCCTGCTTTACCTCTTTCTCTTTGACAGATTATTGAAAACTAATAGCTAATCTTTAGCTTTTTAATGTTCACTTCTACTGACCTAGTACAATTTTTGCAATTATGCTTCTACTACCTAGTAAAACTTTTGTAAGTGCCCTAGGTTTTTGTTGTTCTTATTACTAAATGTATATTCTTATTGTGCTTAAATTTTTTATTAATATGTCTCTTTGTATTGAATTATGTGTGGAGCTTTTCTCCCCGGGCCTCTACTGAAAATGGACATGTATCCAGCTAGACTAGCCCAGTTAACAAATGTAAAATAAAATAAAAATAAAATAAAATAAATAGACAGCACACCACAATGAGTAGAACCAGTGGTACATGAGCTAGGTACTCAGGTAGATAGTAATTGAAAGTGCAACCACAATATGTCCACAGTGATGACAAATCCCTTCTATGTGGTACAGCTCATAAGTGTGGGCATATCATCCAGAACAAAATACATTACAACTCCCTTTTACTCAACCCTCATCACAATAATATTCAAGAACAATCCATCTTTTTGCATGTAATTCAGCATACATCTGCAACAGCTGGAGCAACATCAGAGATTTAGCACAAGAAAGATAAATGGTGTAAAAGACAAGACCTACGTGGAAAGATTAAAACCCATATCATTGTATTCTTTCCTCTACAGACTACCAAGGGCTGATTTGTGTCTGGCCTACAGGGCAGTCTACAATTTGACTCTGATGGAAATGTTACACATTGGTAAAGCAAACAGTACAAGGGTCACCCATTCCAAGATATTAACCTATCACTCATTCCAAGACGTTAACCTAGCCTCTGACACAATCATGCTGGAGAGATAGAAATGTCTCTCAGACACTACCCTTTCTCTGAAACAAGCTTCCCATTCACATAAAGCAAAGGCCTTTATTGACTCTATTTAAGTGCAATGTGCATCAATGGATGGTTGATGATAATTGTACTCTTGGTGTTGCGCACATGTCCATCATGGAGTGAGGCATTTGGTCTTAGATAACATAGCATAGGGTCATAACTGTGTGAACTTTGTTCACATAGCTATTTAAAATTGTGAAACTTGTGTTAAATATGGCTAGGCTTTTAAGTCATCTTGGAACATTAGCCTAGTACATCCCTCTAAACCTATGAAGTCCCATTGTATCCTAGGTACAAATATAGTGTGACTGCACAGCATCACAGAGGTAACAGTACATCACATCCTGCTATTAAGTAAGAACCTGGCAACATTTCAATCTCCCATATACCCTGAGAACACTGTTGACTATGCAAAACTGTACACAGAAACCCTGTACAAGCATGTTAATAGCTGCATAGAGGTAGCTGTACCCACCAGGAAGAATTACAGAACTAACTCAAAAAACAAGCCATCCTGGTGGAATCACAAAATCAATAGGCTGTATAACAGGAGGTAGGAAATCATGGCAACAATTAGGAGATGCAGCATCCATCAGGATAAAAACACTCTCATCAAACTAAACAAACAGCAACGAGGATGAATAAAGTCTACCAATGCCACATTCGAGGTAATTCTGGCCTCCCAGGCCAAGGACAACCACAACACATTATTTAGCAATGTCTGCAACCTCAAAGACAATATACAATTGTGTGCAGAGCTCATTGTAAATGGAGCCACCTATACTGAGCCAAAAGACATAGCAAATCTCCTGGCTGATAAATTCAGCTCCAACTTTGCCCTTCTCTCATCCTCAACCTTCCCTCAGGAAATATCATCAAATATAACTCCTCTACTATCACTAGGGGACAGGTCCTTAATGCTCTCTCCAAGACCAAGAACATTGCATCAATTGGCCTAGACAATATCCCAGGATACCTTCTATATAGCATGAAACATGACCTTTCAGGGCCTCTGGAATTCCTATTTAACTGCCGCCTCCAAACAGGTTTCATACCTCATGAATGGAGAAAGGCAACAGTCATCCCTCTGCACAAAGTTGGGCCATCTACAGACACTGGAAACTACAGACCTATAAGTCTCACTAGTCTTATATGTAAAGCCATGGAAAGAATTATCATGGAGATGATCAACAGAGATATAGTAAACCTCCAGACACTGGACCCAACCCAGTTTAGTTTTGTCAAAGGCAGATCATGCCTATACAACCTGGTGGATTTCTTTGAAAAGGTCACCAAAGCAATGGATGAAGGAAAATCGTTCATATTGCCTACCTTAACCTGGCCAAGGCATTTGACACAATACATACTCAGACATTGTTAACAAACTGAAGAGGTTAGGTACAAACCTGTATGTCACCCAGTGGATAGCCACCTGGCTCACAGACAGGACCCAGGAAGTTAGAATTGGGAGTCCACCTCTACAAAGAGGACAGTCACAAGTGGAGTCCCTCAGGGATCAATCCTTGGACTGCTTCTTTTTTGGCATTTACTTCTCAGAAGTCAAGGCCAATGTTAGCAGTCTGGCTGACTAAATTTTCAGATGATTGGAAATTAGGACCTGTTATCGAATCTCACACTGACACAAATTTTCTCCAGGAGGAGCTGACACAGATGAATAATTGGTGTCAGAGCCATGGACTTAAACTAAATGCCAAGAAATGCATAATAGTATATTTTGGGAAGTCATCCATCCCTGGTAACTATCATATTGACAACACACCCCTTAGAGTTGACCCAGTAGTCAGTGACTTAGAGACACACACAGATAGTAATCTAGCCTTTGACCATCATGTGCCTACAGTGGTGGGGAAATCATTCTATATTGCACAACTTATAAACAAAGGTATGGCATCTAAGTCCAAGGAAGTCATTGTTCCACTGTATTCAGCATTCATCAGACCTATCGTTGAGTACAATGCCCCCTTTCTTATTTACCTAACCAAGTACATCCAGCAATTGGAATGCCCACAGAGGTTCCTCACTAAAAGAATACAGGGTGTAAGAAAAATGTCCTATGCAAACCACCTCAAGGCCCTATCCCTGGATTCTGTCCCCTACAGGCTTTTGAAGGGATCTGTATGTCTGGCATACAGAGCATTTTCAGACCCCATTCTGATGGACATCCTGCATATCTACAAAACAAACAGCACCATAATAACCTGTTCTAAAGACTTAAACCTTGCCTGTGATATAAATAGATCCTGCTGGAGAGATAGATATGTATCCCTGAGTATCCCATGTATGGAACAGGCTTCCCATCCATGTGAAGCAGAGTTACTCCCTAACCCAATTCAAGTATAACTTGGACAATTGGCTGGGAAACCAGAAATTCATCCTTGGTTTGGCACCTATGTCTCTAATGGACACAGGTAACCTGTAGATGGTTCATCTCCCAAACTCCTGCTTACATTTATCAAGGGTATCAGAACTTGTCAGAGATTTGGGATGCATGGCTAGGCTTAAAAAAGCCCTTGTGATCATTAGCCTAGTAAACACCTATGAACCTATGAACATCAGTATTACCATTTGATAGTTTGCATGAACACACATGCATACATATCAGAATTTCCTGTCAGTATAACATTTTCACTGGTAATGTCAGGAAGACAGTGATCATGTGGCACATGTCTTGAGGTTTGACATGTACTTATCAAGTATGCTCCATGCTCATTGATGCTAGACTTTGCACTGGTGTAGTTTCTGTGCACATGAGCATAGTTTGTGCATTGCCAGCAGTCTCACATACTGCTGTTCCATTCATTATAACATAGTAGTTCTTAATTCAAACATCTATTGAAGATGCTTCAGACAATATCCATTGCTATTATGTGTCAGATATATGCAATACACAGCTGTGTGTAGGGAATCCACTCATAATAGTGTGTTGTTTGTAAGTATTGCTATCCTTATGGCTGATACCTATTTCAGCCAGGGATGCTTTAGTCAAGTGTATTACATTTTGCACAGTGAGCTTGCACATATCTTGCTGCCCATACAGAACTATTCTTTAGTATGCATACCTATTAGAAATTAACAGGGCAGACTTCCCTTCAGGTCTTATACATGATACATGTGTGATAAATCCTTCTGTGTTGTACCCAGTAAATACAGAGATCATTGATAACATTGGTGGAATGTGTTTGATTCTTGCACGTGTGGTTTATGGCTTATGTGTTATGCAGACCTTTCAGATGGCCAAGATTGTTCC
>NC_056734.1:54293977-54296477 GCF_019279795.1 Protopterus annectens
TCTGTGCACGTGTGTATGTGTTAATTTGTGTGTGTATCTGTGTTCATTTGTGTGTGCGCGCGCGCGCGTGTGTGTGTGTGTATGTGTGTGTGTGTGTGTGTGTGTGTGTGTGTGTGTGTGTGTGTGTGTGTGTGTGTGTGTGTGTGTGTGTGTGTGTGTGTGTGTGTGTATGTTCTCCAGTAATGCTCATCTCACAGAGCCAAAGGAGATGTAGTGGACTGCCCATGCTAGTTGTTCCTGACTTCTTCAAGAGACATTGTCAGCGATCAGCCCTGCACTTTCAGTTAACCACAAGATGTGGTTTCCCCAGTCTCCATCACCCTTTATATTATTTCCTTTTCTGCCTGGCTTCTCTTGTACTGGTGATTCTAATCAATCCCCAGGTGCTTGAGACCTAGTAAAGGTCTCATTACTCTTAACAACAGCAAAAAATGTATTCTCGTCAGTAAAGATTTTTATTTAGCAGTCTGTGAAAATATAACCCTTACTTTGATCAATCTGATTTTCAACATGCACTTAAGTAATAAAAGATGTCCCTATCACATCTACACATACAATAATAGTTTTGTAATATATATATATATATATATATATATATATATATATATATATATATATATATATATATATATACATACAGCTTAAACACCTCTGCAACCTGTATACTTTGCTGTTAGCTAAACCTTTACTTAAATAATACTTGCTAAGCTCCTGTTGCAATAAAAGAAAAATGGCATCACTTCTTCCACTTATAAAAAATTAAATCATCCGCATAAGAACTAATAAAGGAAAAACATATTTATGAAAAAATGAGATCAGCTGCTTACATGCTTTTAAAGCACAAAAATATCAGGTTAAAATAAAATTGGACTAAGAAGACAATCCTGCTTGACATCCACTGCATAAATACTGCAAAACCAGTATGCACATTAGCCACTGGTTTGAAAAGAAAATATTTGGAATAAATATCCTGCACCAAAATAAACCTAGAGCCAAACCTCAAACCCTGCAACATATAAAAACAGAATGTAAACAAAAGCCTTGTCAATATCAGCTTTCCAATGTATCCCCTTAAACATTAAAATATAATCTTCTAGAATATTGTTTTATTATCTACAAAATCTAAAAACCTCACTCCATGGAAAATCCTGTAATCTTCTTGTGACTTCTCATACTGTGAGACCATCTATTGTAATATAAAAGGCAATCATTTATTGTCACAGTTTAAAAGAGAATTAATCTGCAGCTGTAGCATTTTTCCATATAATTAATTTTCTATAATGAATTTTCTAGAGCCATCTAAAAACAGAGGCCATTTTACAACCAACACCTTCAAATAACATTCTTTAAAAACAGCCAACAATACCAGTTCTGTATATGGTTATAGAAAGTGTTAAGGAGTACCATCCTTTCCTGGTAAAGAGTTAGCTTTTATAAATATTAACTCTTTTAATTACTGTAATGAAAAAGGTATATCCATGCCCTCCTTCCCAGGAGCAGTCGGCATCCTTTCCACAAAAGAAGCTCTAGACATGAAGCATCCTTTGTAGCTTATCCTGTGTGCTAGGAGTAAATATCCATGGAAGAGTTAAAATAACTCTATATGACACTCACAGCTGTTAGAGAAAAAATAAATAATGTTAGACAAAAAATAAATAATATCAGAATATCCTCCATGTTATCCACCTAAGTATACATTTGTTTCCATAACCAACCAAATATCTAGGCTTGAAAATCAAAACACATAGTCATAGGAATTAAAAAATAGCTGTTAGCCCAAATGACCATATTATTATGCTCTGATACAAAAACATTATGGAAATCATTTTTCCTCATCTGTAAAATATTGTAAAACCATCTGTGTTCTTTCACAAATTTGACCTTAAGTCAGAACTATCACTGAACAAAGGAAGAATAAGGAACACAGAAAACTAAGCTAACCCCTCTATTACTGATTAAAATACAAAAAAACTTAGCGTTCAAATGTGCATGAGGTGCATACCTTGTGGTAACTTTTCTACATTCAGAGACATACATTCACTGTGTATTTATGTGAAGATGTGAGGTATTGCCAGCTATGCAAGTAGAAGTAAGGTAGTGGATGTGTAACATATTCCAGCATAGCTAGCTGGTGTTTTGTAAAGAATTATATGTTATTTGTACATCAAACTGATTTGTACAGATGCTTGTGTTGAAAAATATATTTGTAAAGCTGCTTGCATTAAAATGTACCAACAGTGGGTCCTGCTGGATAGAAAAGAAAGACACCTGTATGTCAGACTGTATTATAACTGTTGAAATTAATATATTATAATATAATATATTGGAAGAGAAGAGGTTAATCTCAGTCCAGCTAACTCTGAAAAATAGTCAGAAATTAAATTACATGGTTCAGGCCGTAAAGATTGTATCTTACATTTCTGATTGTAGCCAGAGACAAAAATGTCTGTGAAAGCCAGGACTAGGAATCCTACTGTATTGTCCTTAGGGGTGAACTAAT